>NC_048219.1:109010817-109011023 GCF_002007445.2 Ailuropoda melanoleuca
GTGAAAACTTCCTTAATCTAGCAAGGGAAACAAGCATTTGTGTCCAAGAGGCAGAGAGGACCCCATCCAAGCTCAACCACGACAAACCTACGCCACGTCACGTCATAGTGCAATTCGCAAATGTTAGATCCAAGAATACAGTATTGAAAGTGGCCAGGACAAAGAAATTTCTCACGTACCAAGGCAAAGGTATCAGAATTACGTCA
>NC_048219.1:109011123-109128833 GCF_002007445.2 Ailuropoda melanoleuca
ACATCAGAATCCGGGGATGTACTGTATGGTGACTAACATAATATAATAAAAAATCATTAAAAAAAAAAGAGGTTGGTGAGACACAGGACGGAAGGGCAAGGCAGCCTCTGAGTTGCAAATGCTTCAGAGGATTTGGGAGAAGTAGATTCAGAGCAGATAGCATCACAGACCTTCGAAGGACCAGTTTTCAGCCAGGGATTTATGATGCGCAAGCAGAGGAAATGACTTTGGGGGCAGAGTGAGCTGGCTTAATGAGGACTTTGATTGTTGGACAGGGCCTGACTTCAGAGGGCCATGTAAGAGGATTTTTGGCTTTTGTGTGGTAGGTGATGGAAAAGTGTTGATGATTTTGACCCATTCCGGGCAATTCAAAAGAATTAGCATGATTCCTTGTAAGGAGCTTTGGCTAAAGCCTTGACAGAGCAAAACTGAATGAAAGTTTCAAATTAAGTTTGGGGAGATTTGTCAGTTAACTTTAAAAGTTTTAATCCTTTTAGTTTTTGGAGATGAGTAAGAATTAGCTTAATGTCATTTTTCCCCTTTATCTTGCTGTTTTATATGTTCATTGATAGGAGATTTGCATTTGAAAAGTTTTATTATACATTCCACTAGGAAAATTGCACATTGTTGATAAATGTATCTTTTATAATCCTTGCTGTTATTGGAACACTGCTAATTTTATTAACACTTTCTCAAAGGAAAGTGAAAGTGAAATGAATGCCTGTGAAGCCCCTTCATTATCTCGTCTGCCCTTGCCTTCCTCATGTTGCCGAAATTCTAATGGAAAAAAAAGGGGGCTGCCCAGCAATTTTCTTTTCATATGACATTTCAGCACTCCTCCAGTTCATCCTGTAATGAAAATTGGCAGCTCTTGAGAAAAACCATAACCACTCAGAGGAGAGCACCTGCTACATGGACCATGAACAGCAGAGGAACCACTTCAGCCCAGATATGATGCCATTTTTCAAATGTGTTAGAGGCAACCCTGTTAGATGCTCAAAGGGTAGTTAGTCTCAGGGCAGGAGGTGGGCAGACCATCCCATCCCAAATGTCTAGTTATCCATCATCTTGCTCACATGATTAAGTTTGAAGTTTAAAGGCAATAATGCCCCCAAGGGCATTATCATTTCTCTTTGGACTTTTCAGCAAGGAGTTAGGGCACAAGATGTCTTTACGACATTAACATCAAAGACTGTTAGGTCCTTACAGTTTTTTCTTTCTTTCCTTTGTTAATGGAATGTTCCATTTGTCAGTTGTTAAAGCGAGATCAGATTGATGTACTCTAAAGAATGACTAAGGTATGATTTTATTCTTACACGAATGGCGTTTTAAACAAATACACCAGTTCAATGTTGAATTTTGAAGGGGCTGCCTTAGGTCTGTATTTATTGCAGTGATGGGCCATTGATCAGAATCTTGCTAGCAGCTCTCCTTTGGGGATTTCTCTGAGACAGTAGGTAAGACACACAAAATAATCACACTCTTTTTCCTTAAACTTCAAATAATATCACCTAGCGGTGTCACCCCCACTTTCAAACCAGCTTTGCTCTGAGTGACTTTTGACTGCCCTCTAAGTAAGCTGCACTATGAAAGCATGAGGTTATGTCATCAATGAAGATAATCGAAAGAATGTGCTTAAGGCTGTGAGGGAAGTTTCGAAAGTGGGTCCCCCGATGATTTTCATCAGAGGAAACATCACTGGGACAGCATCATGTCCCAAGAGGACTAATTTGAATAAGAAAATATGCAACTAAGTGTATGCGTTCTTTGGCATTTCTTACAAATAAGTGCTGTAGTAATCAACAGCATGAGATCTGGACCCAGACATGCTGGGTTTGAACTGTAGCTCTGCTGCCTTGGAGAAGTCACTAGCTATGAGAGCCTCAGAGGCCTCAGGGTCAAAGGAAGATTGTGATAGGTGTTTGTTAGGACTAAGTTAACTGGAATGAAGGTAAGCTGAATTAAATATATGTGTATATGTATATACTTGTATATCCATCCATCTACCCATCCATTTTACACAGTAAAAGCCTGGTAAGTGGTAATTATTGTTACCAATGTGAAACTGCCATTGAAATGATCCCTCTTATTCTTCATGGTCTGAACTTGGATGTCTCCATGGTTGTTCCCCTCTTTCCTTCTCCTCCTTCCCCTTTAAATCTTCCTTATCCCTCTATAAGTACCCTCTCCCCACTTTCCCTTCGTCATTTCCCTCTCTTTCTTTCATCCATCCCTCTTGTAAATCCCTTCTTGTAAATGAAAAGTGGGTTCAGGAGTAGGCCTGCTTCCTCAGCACATAGAAGGAGGGAAGGTGAGCATGTTGTGTGGAATCCACTTGGGTGTGCCTTTCCTGAGGTGCTGAGAGCTACTCAGTGTCCTTGGCAAACAGGGCCGAGTTCTGAGGCCTCCCGTGCCCTCCTTCCACCTTCTCTGGAGGAGCTCTGGACTTTTCCCCTGAAGGGAAGGCACATATCCTCCTGTTTCCATCATCAGCCCCCTCTCTTCCCAAGTACTTTCTTTTCCCATCAGTGTGAGAAAATATACCAATCATGATGAAATTAGACAGTTTTCTTTCCTGGTTTTGGAGTTAATTAAACTTTAGAACTGTGATTCTCAATCAGGGTGCCAGGACCTGCTAGAAGAAAAAAAAATCAGCATTTTTTTCTGAGAAAGGGGTAAGAAGGTTGTGTGCAGTTTGAGAAGCGTAATTATTGTTATGATGCAATGTTAAGACAAAGCCAAACACAACAAAACACTGTTATTTTTTTAAGTAAAACTGCAGATATTATCTGTTATCTGCTCTCTGATATATAAAGAATATATAGCCATGCTTTCTGAAGATACTCTGAAGGCAGACTTTATCTTTGGAATGATAGAAATTATCAAGAAGAGGATTTAGGGTCTGTTTTTTTTTTTTTAATTTTATTTATTTATTTGACAGAGATAGAGACAGCCAGTGAGAGAGGGAACACAAGCAGGGGGAGTGGGAGAGGAAGAAGCAGGCTCATAGCGGAAGAGTCTGATGTGGGGCTCGATCCCATAACGCTGGGATTACGCCCTGAGCCGAAGGCAGACGCTTAACCGCTGTGCCACCCAGGCGCCCCTGATTTTTTTTTTCTTGAGCTGGAAATGCATGAGAATATTATAGTCACCAAATGGAGCATAAGTTTTAAAAAAGTACAAAAACTGTTGAGAAACACTATTTATGAAGTTAGCAAAAACAGTAATCACCACTCAAGAAAGCAGGCCTGACCTGGAAGCTCCCAGGAGACTCATTCCTGTGTTTAATGAGAAGCTGGTAAGAGAAACCAGCTGAGACTGACATGCCCAGTGTGTTTGTTTGGGAAATTTTAATTTGATGTTAACCTGCTCATCACAGAAATTCACATGAGGTCTCATCCTTAACGAGCACCACTTTGTACTTCCATCAGTAGAAAGAACAATTCCTGCATGAACTGAAAATATGAAATTGATGACAACCTCCCTTGGGTTTTGTCACTTGTCCCCATGTCACTGTCTGTTTTGTCCTACTTTAAGAAAAATGAAACACTGCTAGTTGTGCTCAAAACCATAAGAATCTCTAGTTTCACTAACGTGGATCTCCTAGATATAGATACTTTGGATATTCCCCTTTGGCTCTTACATCTTACTTACCCAATGACATATAATTAATTGACTATTATTCCTTAAAGGGCAGACCCGTATCTGGGAGAAGCATAACCTCCTGAAAACACCAGCTTTTGAACTGTGGCTCTTCTGATTGACCTTGTGACCTCCCCTTTACATGGGCTATCATGGGGAGTAAACACAGAGAAAGCATCATCCAGTGGAAAGCACTTTGGATTTAAGTGGACATGGGTTTGAGTCTTGGCCCTGACATTTAATAGCTGAAAGGGCTGGAGCAATATATGTAATTTTTTTGAGCCCCAGTGTTCTCATCTATCAAATAAGGATGATGTGACTCTCTCTGCAGGGGTTCTGTGAGGTTTGAAGACATGCTTAGAAAGTACCTAGCAAAATACCCAGTACACAGCACAGTTCAGAATCTCATTTTTATCATTATGCCCATTGGCTAAATCCTCTAGCTAATGTTGGAGTTTAATTTGTCAAATAGTATGTATAATATATTAATTGTTAAATATATGTTCTTACCCTGATCCTAAAGCACCGTCTCGTGGGCCCTGAAACCCTTGCCTATGTATCTGCGTAGCCGTCACTTACTGGTGAAAGTGTGTGCATATACTCATGCTCTCACAAAATCGGTTCCACACATCCATATAATTACACAGACCCACTCATTTTAGGGATAGACTGATTCTATTTTCAGCACCCACTAATCAGACATGTGCGTAAGGCGATGAGAGGTGCTGCAGAGAAGCCAATACTACTTTTCACTGGGGTCATTGGTGATGATGTATGGTACCCAAGCAAGGGAAGCTGAGAACCGCTCATGGGGCAGACTTTGGCCCTGTACTGTGTCTGTTCCAGCAGACACACACGCAGCCATCTGAGCTCCAGCCTTATGGAACATCTGTCATTGCAGGAAGCCCTGCTCTTTAGACCACGAAGTGGTTTTTGGCATGATATGAAGATAGGGAGGTTGACCTAATGCTGGGCAGAGCTGGGTTGTGGGAGCCCTGAGATTTGTTATTGGCTCCCACACCTTTACCAAGTTCTGCTGTGTGTTTTTTATACATCTCCTAAATAGTGTGCAAGCTCATTAAGAGTAAGGCCCATGTCCTCTGCCTCTGTTCTCTCTCTGGGAACTCTTTGCACTCAGAGGAAGCTTATTGACTAGGAGAAGGGAGAGGAACCGTGGTCCTATCAGCTGGTCGGTCATTGATTGCCAATGGACGGGCTGTCAGGTGCTGACTCTTCAGCTGATTAGCTGCCTGAGCTTCTCTTGCTAAAGACACATGTTCTTTTTCTGGCCCTTGGTCAAGAAGGCCCTTTCAAGGTTGGGCAAGGGAAGGGAGATGAGGTAGATGCCAATCAATTACAATTGTCTTTGTTAATGGCACAGGAGTAAGGTTTGGCAGAGTGACCAATAAATCTATTGTTGAAGGTCATGTATGTGAATGGTCTATTGATTCTTTGACAATGAAAAACATTTTTTACTGTGTTTTTATATGTGTGTGTGTACGTGTATATATATACATATATATGTATGTATATATATGTATATATGTATATATATGTATATGTATATATACATATATATATATACACGTACACACACATTTGTTTAAAAGATATTTGCACAATGCTCAGAAATATAAGGAGGAAAGTAGAAATCACCTGAAACGCTGACACTCTATGATTGTTCCCATTAACATTTGGTGATCTATTCTATCATGAAAAATTGTTATGCAGAGAGGTACAGAAATATCTGATTTCATGCAAATCATATCACAAGGCTGTTTATTTTATTTTATTTTATTTTANTGTATATGTATATATACATATATATATATACACGTACACACACATTTGTTTAAAAGATATTTGCACAATGCTCAGAAATATAAGGAGGAAAGTAGAAATCACCTGAAACGCTGACACTCTATGATTGTTCCCATTAACATTTGGTGATCTATTCTATCATGAAAAATTGTTATGCAGAGAGGTACAGAAATATCTGATTTCATGCAAATCATATCAACAAGGCTGTTTATTAAATTTGTGTGCATAATTTTGTTCTGTTATTATTTTTAAAACAGTGTATGCATTCTCAGTTACCATCATAGAAATCTCTCCATGTGGATAAGAGTGGATCTAACTCATGGTGTCTCGCCTCAGCATTATGACATTTGGGGCTGAGTAATCTTTGCTGTGGAGGGGATGCTCTGTGCATTGTAGGATGTGAAGCAGCATTGTCGTGCACTACCTGCTAGATCACAGCAGTACCTATCTCCCCCCACTCCCAGGTTGTGACACACCAAAAATATCTCCAGACAATGCCAAATGTCCCCTGGGGGACAAAAATTGTCCCTGGCTGAGACAGCCTGCATAATATTCCACAGCATCGATATGCCACTTTTTGGGCAGTCATTCCTTCTCTGGCGGCCAGTTTGTTGGCAGGATCTTTTTTGCCTACTACCTTTATGATTTAGATGGGCGCTGCCCTTGGTCCATGGTTTGCCATTTTGGAACCTGAAGAGTTTGCCCCATGCCTGTGCCTCTGCAAACGCAGCACTGAATGTGCCTGGGCTTCATTTGCTTTCTTCCTGGGTGGGGCCAAAATGCAACCATAGATGAGTGAATCTGTGACTGGCCTGTGACGCACTGGGAAGCCAGACCCCCTCCATCATGGGCAGGTGCTCTTCAGCCCGATGACGGCAGCCCGGTGGGAATGAAGGCCCAGCATTACCAAATATGCTCATTTTCAAGAGAAGCTGGAAATGTTTTTATGTTAAAAAAATCCAGTTCTTTTAAGGTTGAAGGCTAAGTTTAATTTTTAGAAAACATAGTACAGGCTAAACAAAACAGGTCCCCTGCTCAAATCTGGCCCAGAGTTTCCGGTGTCAGCCTCCAGTGTATTATTTATCATCGACTGTGGTCTGTGCCTTCCAGGGGCTCAGCTCTTTGAGTGCCTACTGGGGAGGATCCAGTACAGCTTTCTGGCAGGGAACGTTGAGCTTTGACCCACCTGGTCTGCAGTGACTCTTGCCTCCCTCCAAGTTCACATCCTCTTTTGCGGAGAGCCTGTCATCTATGTCGTCTCCATGTCCAACGCTGTCTGAGCCACCCTAGGTGCTTAGGGGCTGCTGACTTATGTGTTCTCAGGAGACATAGAGTCAGTGCTGCTTGATGCCTCTTGGAATCTTCCTACCTCCAGCTTCAGAATTTATCTCCATAGTCCCTGGGGTATCTGTGTGGGAGGGGGTATTTACTGGGACTTGGTGGTTTTTGGTTGATTGGAAGCTACACACCTCTTTGGAATCCGTTGTTCAGGAGCACATGGCTAATTTATTTATCTGGTTTTCTTCCCAGGTAAGACGTTAGAATAGGAAGAGGCATTGGTGATCTCTGAATGCAATACTTTCATTGCACAGCTGGGGAAAGCAAGGGAAAGGAGGCGATTTGGCGGAAGCTGCATAGCGAGTGCCAGCGTGGGGCAGTCCTCTTGCGTCCTAGCTCCTTCTCCAGGATGCCTTTACCAAGCCTCTAACAGCTGGCCTTCATAGAAATCCCCTTTTTCTGTTTCATCTTGTCAGCTGATTGATTATCCATATTTCTGAGATCCAGCTCTGGGATATGGTTCTTCAGAGCCATGTGTTAATTTGAATTTTTGCCAAGCTCATTACCCCCACATCCCCAAGTCTTTCAAGACAAAAGCCTCGTTCTTTTATTTGGGCATTGTTTTAAAGAGGAGGATTTGGCTTGGGTATAAAGTAGAGGAAGATTTTGTGGTGTTCTATAAGCTTAAAGATTAGATTATATCAGATTTTCAGATGCTGCCTCAAGAAATTAGATATGACACCAGTGATGATTTTGAAAACACAGCAACATGTGATAACTGGCAGGCTTTAGGTGGATTGGATTGATTGACAGCCTGCCCCTGTGGTTGGAAATGTGGTGTACTGCAGTTCCTATGGATTCAACTTTCTGGTTTTCTACACCCACAGCTGCCAACAGCTCTTAGCTACTGAAGAAGGCAGACAGATCGGGCAGCCCGAGAGGAATGCCATGTGTTAGAACAGGCTTTTATCCCAGTGCCCACTCTCCTGCCAGGATGCTGTCAGTACAAGGTGAGAAATGTGTTAGGGACCACCCACTAGCTTGACACCTGTGTTGGCCAAGGTCAGAACCCTCAGGAATCTGACTCTTGGCAGTTGCAACAGCAGAAGTCACGGCGTCAGAAGAGACACCACTCCAAGAGAGGTGTGGTCAACTGAGAGTCTAGGGACCTGAATTCCCCTAATTCCTTAACTTCTCTGAGCCTCAGTAGTCTTATCTGGAGCACAGGGACCAAACTACATTGTCTTTCCCATCCCTTAGTGATGCTATTAAAGCCAGTTGAGTGTGTGTACGTACGTGTACACACACATACACATATACACGGTGTGTTTGCGTTAGGGGTTGAATTGTGTCCCTTAGGAATTCACATGTGAAAGCCCTAACTCCCAGTACTTAGAATGTGACCTTGTTTGCAAATAGAGTTGTTGCAGATGCAATTAGTTAAGATGAGGTCATACTGGAGTAGGGTGGGCCCGTGATCCAGTATTACTGGTGTCCTTATCAAAAGGGGAAACTTGGACACAGATAGGCACACAGGGAGAATGTGATGTGAAGACTGAGGTTATGCTGCCATAAGCCTGAGAACTAACAGAAGTTGGCAGAGGGACCTGGAACAGATCCTTTCCTAGCACCTTGAGAGGGTGCGTGGCTCTGCTGATCTTGGACTTCCAGCCTTGATCTTGGACTTCCAGCCATTAGAACTGTAAGACAATAAATTTTTGTTGTTTAAGTCACTCAGTTTGTGGTACTTTGTTTTGGCGGCCCCAGAAAACTAATTATACCTCCCTCCCCCAACAAAATGACTTGAAATATTTAAGACTCAACAGCAACCTCTAGTGTGTTTTGGTCCAGTATGAACCTGGTTATGGCAGTGTGGGGTTACTTGGTTTATAATAATAGTCTGAGCTGAGACAGACAGATGGAGAGACTAGACAGTAAGATCCTGAAGCCAAGAACTGATCGGTTGTATGGGGCACTTTATCCTCAGCGCTCAGCACAATAATCCAACCCATTTTAGGTGCTATTTGTGGAATGGATTAAGTGTCCTGAACAGAGAATTCATTGTGATCAGGTTTTCTTTCTTTCCTTTTTTTTTTCTAATTGATAAAATTTACATAACAAAAATTCACCATTTAAAGTGTACAATCCAGGGCGTGTGGGTGGCTCAGTCAATTAAGCATCTGACTCTTGATTTCAGCTCAGATCTCAGGGTTGTGAGGTCAAGCCCAGTGTTAGGCTCCATGCTCAGTGCAGAGCCTACTTGAGGTTCTGTATCTTTCTGTCTCTCTGCCCCTCCCCCTGCTCACGTGCTCTCTCTCTTTCTAAAATAAATATATAAATCTTTTAAAAAATTAAGTGTACATGGGGCACCTGGGTGGCACAGCGGTTAAGCGTCTGCCTTCGGCTCAGGGCGTGATCCTGGCATTATGGGATCGAGCCCTACGTCAGGCTCCTCTGCTATGAGCCTGCTTTTTCCTTTCCCTCTCCCCCTGCTTGTGTTCCCTCTCTTGCTGGCTGTCTCTATCTCTGTCAAATAAATAATAAAATCTTTAAAAAAAATTAAGTGTACAATCCCATGCTTTTTTATTATATTCACTGAATATTCATATATATTCTTCTCACCACATTTTCTTTCTTTCTACTTTTGATAGTAGCCATCCTAATGGGTGTGAGGTGTTATCTCATTTTGGTTTTGATTTGCTTTTTCTGAGTGATTAGTGATGTTGAACATCTTTTCATGTGATTTTTGGCTATTTGTATTTCTTCTTTGGAGAATTGTCAATTCAAGTCCTTTCCCAATTTTTCAATTACATTATTTATTATTTTTGTTGTTTAGTTTAGGAGTTCTTTGTACATTCTAGATGTGAATGCTTTATTAGATTTATAATTGGTGAATATTTTCTCCCATTGTGTAGGCTATTTTTTCACTTTCTTGAGAATGCCCTTTGATACACAAACATTTTTTTTAAAGATTTTGTTTATTCAGGTGAGAGAGAGATTGAGAAAGTGCACAAGCAGGGGAAGGGGCAGTGGGAGAGAGAGAGAGAGACGTAGGCTCCCTTCTGAGCAGGTAGCCTTACATGGGGCTCAGTACCAGGATCATGACCTGAGCCCAAAGCAGACACTTAACCATCTGAGCCACACAGGCGCCCCCACAAATATTTTTCTTAAAGATTCTTTTATTTATTTTAGAGAGAGAGCAGGGGAAGGGGCAGAGGGAGAGAGAATCCTTAAGCAGACTCCCTGCTGAGTGCAGAATCCAGTCACCCAGGCGCCCTGATGCACAAACATTTTTAATTTTGATGTAGTTCAATTTATTTTTTTCTTTGTTTTCTTGTGGTTTTGGTATCATATTTAAGACATTGTTGCCTAATCCAGGGTCACAAATATGTATACCTATGTTTTCTTCTATGACTCATATGGTTTTAGATTTTACATTTAAGTTTTTATCTATTTTGAGTTAATTTTTGTATACAGTGTATGGTAGGGGTCCAAATTATTATTATTTTTATTTTTATTTTTTGGGTATGTGGCTATTTGTCCCCCCCTGTACCACTTGTTGAAAAACTTATCTTTCCCCATTGAATGATTCTTAGTCCCTGTGTCAAAATGAGTTGACCAAACACACATGGGTTTGTTTCTGGACTCTTAATACTATTTCATTGATCTGTATGTTTATCCTTATGCTAGCATCACAACCTTTGGATTATTGTAGTTTTGTAGTAGGTTTTGAAATTGGGAAATTTGCATCCAATAACTTTGTTCTTCTTTTTTCGATATTCTTTTGTTGATGAAGCTTTCTTAACCAGTAAAGACAGCTAGGAGTTGGTCAAGAATATGAGTTCAGGATATTCATAATGAGATAGCTGTTCCCTTCCAAACTGAAGATCTCTTTGCCCTGGATAAAGCTCTGGCCTGGACAAGAACCTGACTGCTCTAGGGCAGTGGCTTTCTTGGTGACTGAGGTAGCTAGTCAGTTTCATTGTTTTCCCTGGATTTGTGTTGAGTCACCTGGAAAATCAAAGATACCATTTTTTTAATTCTTTAAAAATGTATCTTAAGCAGGTAGAGAAAATGTGTTTATGTTCATTATATAGGTGGAGAAAGTGACAGAGTTAAAAGATTTGTTTAGATTACAAAGTTAATTCATGGCATAACATTTACTAGAAGCACGTCCCCTATCCCTAAATGTCGTGTACTTCTTTTGTTTAAGAAAGTGTGTTTTTAAAAAATTACATGAATAGTAAATGTTAACTATAAAAAATCATTATAAATAAGAAGGAGGAGGAAGAGGAGAAGGAGGAGAACAATTACAGATGATACCATTGCTGAGAAAAGAGCCAGCAATTGTGAATTCCCCATTGGACCAGCAGCAGCAATACTCTGGTAAATGTTCAACAACTCATTCTGCAGAAAGAATAACGCCCTGACTTGTATCGTTTGCCAGTCTCTGCTGTGCACATCCTCCTGTATGGCTGATTTTGAGCTACCAGGGTGACATCACTGAATATGGATGTAGGAAGAGATGCATATAGTCAGCTCTCATGAGCCAGGGCCAGCACATTCCTGAAGGGCGCTCTCTCTAGTTCCTTGCTGCTTAAAATGTAGTTCATGAACTATCAGCATTGGCAGCGCTTGAGGGCTTTGGAAAAACCCAGAATCTCAAGCTCTACCTTGGCCTGTGGAATCCGAATGGAACTAGTATTTTAACAACCTCCTAGGTGAATCCCAGCAATGTCAGAGTTTGAGAAGCATTGCTCTACAGCTGTGCCGTCCTGTGTGGTAGCCACTAGCCACAGGTGCTCAAATGGGGCACCTGAAATGGGGCTAGTGCAAAGTGAGATGGTCTGTTTTGCATACTTAGTGTGTGTCTTAACCAGTTCAGCATGGTATAGCACATTGCCATGGACCGAGTGGCTTAACTTCTGGAGGCTGGGAAGCCAAGATCAAAGTACTGACAGATCTGGTTTTTGGTGAAGGTCTGCTTCCTGGCTTCTTGCTGTGTCCTCCTCACATGACTGAGAGAAGAAGCTCTCGTCTCTCTCTTCCTCTTCTTTTAAGGGCATGAATCCCATCATGGGGGGGTCCGCTGTCATGACCTCATCTAAACCTAATCACTTCTCAAAGGCACTGCTTCCCAAAATCATCCTATCAGGAGATAGAGTTTCAACATACAGACTTGGTAGAGAAATAACCATATAGTCCATAGCAGTATGGAAAAAATGTAAATCACATAAATATTTTTTTATGTTAACTACATGTCAATATCTAGAATATACTAGCTTAAAGAAAATATATTATTAATATTAAATTCAACCATTTTTTTACTTTATTAGTCCAGCTATTAGAAAATTTAAAATTGTTATGTGGCACACATTGTATTGGACAATACGGCTGTAAAGCACGGGATCCCCAGAACTCTGACTGCTCTCTGTGTCCCTTGGGCCCACCTCTTTCTATACCTCAACTTAAGTTGATCCAAGCATTTCTAATAACAACGGGTTGTCCATCACTGCACTGATGTAATGGCCAGAGCCGCCATTCGTTTCCTCTTTACTACTGCTCTTCTGCCTTGCTTCTGTGGACTCGGAAGTCGCTAATAAGCTGAAATGAATAATAGCTCTTTGCCACTGAAAGCTCAAGAATATTCTACTTCCAGAATGGAGGTGGATTCCAGAAAGGAGGAGTGTCGTATGTGCCTCTTTCATCTACTGTCCAGTGGGCTTCCCAGGCAAGAGTGCATCAGGCTGAGCATCATTTCCAGGGCCCTCAGTGATCTCTCAGGGACTCATCTTCATGACAAAGGAAGAGTCACTAAATAACTCCTGTTCCTAATAAACAGCCTGAGAGCGGGTACACCACTGCTCAGCACATTAACCATATTTACCGTCTAAGAGACAGAAAGCAACCTGTCTCATTTGATGAGGAAGCCATAAAATTTTAGTGAATGGGGAGTAAATCAAGGCTTCCTCTCGCCTTGTAAAAATGCACTGCCTCGTGCTGCCTCTCACCCTTCACTTGCATGAGTGTATTTTTATTCCTCTGCATAAATAAAACATGATTTGAAGCCATCCTCTTGACTTGCTCTTGGCGCTAGGTTCAACAACCAAAAAAATTAAAGTTGGCATTGTTTCTGATGAGGCTTGCATATTAGTATGAGACACCTAAAATACTTGCAAGGTACAAAAGGCTTTAAGTTGAGAAGGGACCAAAAAAAGAGGAATCTTCCTCCTCATTTCCTGTGAGAGCACATGCAAAGTGCCTGCTCCAGTCCTCGGCACAAAATAAGACCACAAAACAGGCTGTTTCACTCCCACATGCTAGAGGCAAGAGTGTGCTTTGAGGGTAGGAGTAGATGAATAACCAAATAGTCAAGTTCAGTCAAACAGCCAGCTTTTAAAATTAATTCACAAGATCAGTGACAAGTGCTAAACTGTGTTCTACAGTCACATGGATGTGGTGAATATTTGGAGACATAAAATTTTGTTGGTTAATTTCAGTCAGCCATTTTTCTTCATTTTGACCTGGAGTATTTCAGACAAAAGCTGCTTTGTGGCTATTAGAAAGTGTGGTATCTGTCTGTCTCTTGTTTTGTTCCTCCCGCCCCCAATTTTAATTTTAGCACTGTTGTAGAGAAAAGATGGAGAATCAAGTATCTTGAGGAGATTCCGAAGGGTCCTGTGGTAAAAAGGTAGGGAGGGGGTGGGCATCTGACCTGACTGGTTATCCATGGGACTGCAGCTGAAGCAGGACGGTGATGCCTGGAAACAAGGGACACAGAAGAGAACAGTGTGAAGTTGCCAAGTTTGAGCTGCAGAAACGTGTTCAAAGTGGATCATCAAAGCTTGCAGCCCTTGAATCAGATATTAGGAGCTGAGGTCGCACCTATGGGTGTCTGGCAATGGGGAAAAGAAAGGGGAAGAGAAGCTGTTAGGGTGAACTATCAAACCATGGAGCACAATTCTTCCGGTAGGATTTATGCACCACTGATGAACAATTCCCTGGAGAGTTTAGATTTCTTTCAAGTACCTAGAAAGCGTTTGACAGAGATTTTTGTCCATTTAATTTATCTGATTCTTTTCATTTTTATTTTTTTGGGTTTACCCAAAAGGTAACATTTCTTTTAGGGCACATTTCCTTTTATATATTTGTAAATACAAATTTTCTGCTAATAGGCATTATCTTCATGTCAGAATTTTATATAAAGGTTCAATGTTGCGAATACCAGGCAATAAATATGTTATAAAGAGGGGAGTGGACATGGTCCCCCGAACCAAAGAAGATAACACAGAAGAATGACAGAAACCATAGCACCTCCTCCAGCCTCAAAAGAAGCCTGGAAAGTGGGAAGGATGTGAGTTGTTGATTGTAGTACCTAGAAGAGACTTTGACTCTCTGCTCTTCCAAGGAGCTTTTCTTCCAAGTCAAAAGAGAGCACTACTTCTAAAGATTGGGGAGTGTCTGCGAGAAGGGTAGACTAGCACCTCACTGTCCACCTAGCTGGATACATATGGGTCTTCTCTGGGCCACTTGTGCAGCTGAGTGAATTATAGTGAGAAAGGCCTCTGCAGCTTTATACATCCTGGGAGTTAGAGGGCGATGTGGAAACAACCATGTCTCCCTATTACCTTGAGAGTTCTAAAGTCTAGGTATTGTCTGAACAGCCCTAATGGTAAGGTAAGGGGAGAGGACAACAATGAGGCAGCTTGCACACTGCATTTTACTCAGTAAGTATGAGTGAGTTTTCTGTAGGTTAAGTGCTTATTGCAGAAAATACTGGTTTGGACCTTCTTATTGTATCCTGTCAGACTATGGGGTCAGGGTAAGATACTCTGGATGTCCCATCTGGGGTAGGAGTGGAGGGAGGTGTTCAAGAGGTTAGCCAGAGAGTGTATCCCCATATGAGGGCAGTAGAAAGGCACCCACAAAACCCCACTCCTGTAGCCCATGAGAGAGCCAGCCCTGAAACACCTCCGCCATTGGGGGCATTGATAGCCAGCCCATAAGGAATCAAAACAATGCATACAACTAAGTAAAGTACTTGTTGTTTTTCCTTGACTTCCCTTCCTTCCTGCCCAGTGAGAGTCAGAAAAGGAGAGAGACGATGGAGGAAGAAGATAAAAATACAGAATATAACTCCTTCACTTCTGATCTTGACTGAAGGGTTGGGCCTGAGCAAAGAGCAGGTTGGAAACTTTGAATTGTAGATGAGATTCAAGTTTAGATTTATACTGGATTGTGCTTTTTTTTTTTTTAAGAGAAGGGGAGAGAGAGAAAAAGGTGGGGAGGGGCAGAGGAAGAGGGAGAGAGAGAATCTTAAGCAGGCTCCACGCCCAGCACAGAGCCGGACCCAGGGCTTGATCTCACAACCCTGAGATCATGACCTGAGCCAAAATCCAGAGTCGGATGCTTAACCAACTAAGGCACCGAGGTGCCCCTGGATTGTGCTTTTTAAAAGCAAAGGGGAGTCAATCCCAGAATAGAACTTGGTTTTTTTGGAACTAGAAGTGCCTGGAAAGTTATTGGATCAGCTCAAACTGAACTGTCATCAGGAATGATTTGGCAGAGCATGGAGAAGGCAATAGTTGAGGAGAAAAATAAAACTGTTTCATACTTAGATTCCACTGAAACTTTCCAGAATGTTCAGTAAACTAATTATACTTAAGATAATTCTTCTCAAAGTTATCATGTCATCGCACAATAGAAAATGATAATTCCATTTGTAAATCAAATTGAGGCACATAGGCATGCCTATTATGCCTTGAGGTCACTAGAGGTGACTGGTTGAGGGTTTTCATCCCTCCAGTCTGAGGCTCTGCCCCAAGAGCTGATGACCATGCCCATGGACTGGTACTCTGTTTTATACTGTATATACTTGGAGTGACTGGAGAGAATTCCTCATCTTTCTTTATGGGAGAAGGGATAATTTTTAGTCCCATTTATAATCTTCTTAAGATGGCATGGATCATGGAAATCTGTAGGTTTCAGTTCTCATCTGTGCATTCATAGAAGAACCAAAGAATAATGGAATAAATACTGGAGACAAGTTCCAGCATTGTCAATGACCAGTGCTTACCTTGGACAAGACACCTAACCTTTCTGGGCTTTTGTTTCCTTAACTGCCAAATGAGGGGACTGGGAAGCAAGTATGCAATAAATGGCAGCCATCAGCAGCATCATCACCACCATTCTTCTTCCTCTCTCATCTTCCTCTGATGTCTGAAATATTACACACATCTTCCTCTGATGCCTGAAATATTAAAATTGGATTTGGGATATCCATGGCATATCATACCATGTTGGTCAGATATAAAATTTGAGCTCCTATTTTCCCAAAGGTCTAGAAATTGTTAGAGGGGAGAGTGGCATCTCTGCCTGGTTGGCATAGGGATCACTTTACAGGCATCCACTTTTCCTAGACAAGGAACTCGTAGTCAAGAATCTGCGTAGAAAGAATTCTTGAGAACTAAGTCCCACCAATAAATTAATAAGCATCAAGTAATTTATTCATCAGCTTCTTACCTTCTTTCTTCCTTTGATCCCACCAACTTAGTTTGGTTTCCTCTAGAAGCAGAACTTTTGAGTAGGCCCTGCATGCAGGTAGTTTATTTGGGAGGTGATCAGGGGAAGAGGAATGAGAGAACAGGGAGAGTAAAACGGGGAAGGGGGAAAGTCTGTATAAGAATGTATTGTTGAGCTCATTGCTGTAAGAAATGGGCACTTGATTCCTCCAGATTTTCTGAGAAGCCTGGAGAAATACTCTCAGAATCATCCACTGGAAAGATGAGAGACTAGAGCCTTTATTCACCAGCTTCCTTTCTTCACTGTTTGGTAGTTATCCCCAGTGGCATTACCTCCTCTGCACTATGGGCTGCATGCATGCACCAGCTTGGTGAACTCCCAGGACTTTGGAGAAGACTAGAGCAGAACACACCACCCTTGAGGGTGCACGCTGGTCCTGGGAGCTGTTCACTCATCTCATGCTGAAAGAAGATGTGGGCTGGGAGATGTGACAAAGATACTACAAGTGTCTGCTTCTTCTTTTTCTTCTGTTTTTAAAAAGATTTTATTTATTTATTTGAGAGAGAGAGAGAGAGCGAGCATGAGCAGGGGGAGCAGCAGAGGGTCAAACAGAATCCCTGCTGAGCAGAGAGCCAGACGTAGGTCTTGATCCCAGGTTATGACCTGAGCCAAAGTTAGATGTTTAACTGACTGAGCCACGCACCTGCCCCAAGTGTCTGCTTATTCTAAAAAGGATTTATGGTGATCGGCAAACATGCATATGTTAATGTACATTTTAATATATATTCAAATGACTTAAAAACGAAGAGTTAGTAATAAAATTATTATCAGAACAGATGCCATTTAATCCTATATACTTCTTGGCTGTGGGGCCTATACAGAAGCCTCTGCAGTGTGAAACTGCGAACATGAATTGGAAATCATGATAAAGTACAAACTTTACAATGACTGAAGATGAAAATGAACCAGTTTTTAAATAGAAACATCAAACAGAAATTTCTCCTCTGGATCCTCAGAGAGGACAAGGGAACGTGGTGAATTACATCTTGGTCAGAATCTTTAATGTAAAACTTGGTGTAAGTTTCATAAAGCTGTTTCTTATGTTTGAATACAGGTGAATGGCTTCCTCCCTCCCACCCTCAATATGATTAGTAGAAGTAAAACTAAGGTCAGGGGTAGGGAGGGGGATATCTGTAAGATGCAGGGCACTTGGTGGTTCTCCGGTGGCCCAATTAATAGATGCACAGTTTTGGAGGTTAGAGGAATGAGCCAATGACCTGTAGAGTATGAGTTGGTTTGTTACCCTACCTCTCTTTTTTCCTCTTTGTTTTCTCAACAGTCTCTTATTCCTATTTTCTTCCTTTCTTAGAATAACAGAAAAGCCTGTGCTTCAAAGTGAAATTCAGCTATGAAAACTCATAGCTTATTCATCAATTGATAACATAAGATGAACAAATTTATTATCCTTACTCTCAAATTTGTTACTATCAGCTGTATTTCCTTTTTCTTATGGCAAAAGGTACCTTTTCTTTTAGAACAATTTGAAAAAAAAAGAGAAAAATGTAAGAAAAAATTTAAACACCATATGCAACTTAGCCATCCATATTAAAAAATTGTGGTTGAACATTACATTTTGGCAAATTCCTTTCTAGTTTTGTGTTACACACAGTTTTGTGACTATGTTATATATACTGTTTTTTTCTTAATTTTTACTTCATCATTATATTATGAACATTGTCCCAGGCTAATGAATATATACTGACATTATCACTTTTAATTAATGCATTTTCATCCATCAAGTGATGTGCCATCATTGTTTAATCATACTTGATTATTAGATATCTAGATTGCTTCCAATTTTGGATTATTATAATTAAAGTCATGATAAACATCCTTGTACATAATTCTGTGCATTTTTCATCTGAGTGTTTCCTTAGAATCAAGCCTTAGATTGGGAATTGCTGTAATAAATGATGTGAAAATCACAAGGCTTTGATACATTGTGTCAAATTGCCTTTCAGAAATGTATCCGCTTACTGCCCTTCCAACAGTGTATCAGCACACCTGTCTAGCCAAACTTATCTTGTGACATAGGATGACAATATAGACCCAGTATGTATCATGGCTCTTTGCTGGTTTGGTCTAAAGTTAGCCAGGGAAATAGAAGCCATTCTATGTGCTACAGAAAGAGGGAATTTAATACAGATCTTGTATGTGCATGTGATGGGGTAGTTGAGAAGCTGAACAGGATGCTATGGACTGAGTTGTGTCCCTCTGAAATTCGTGCGTTGAAGCGCTACCCTCCAGTGTGCTAGTATTTGGTGAAGGGGCCTTTGGGACATAATTAAGTTTAGATGAGGTCATGAGGGTAGGGGCTTCATGATGGGGTTAGTCCCCTTGTAAGAAGAGGCATCAAAGAGTTTGCTTGCTCTTTCTCCACACATACCAAGGAGAGGAAAGGCCATGTGAACAAACACGTAGCAGGAAGGCAGCCATCTGCAAATGAGGAAGATGGCCTTCTCCAGGAACTGAAGTGATCAGTACTTTGATCTTGGATTTCCTATCCTCCAGAACTGTAAGAAATAGATTTCTTTTGTTTAAGCCACTCAGGATATGGTATTTTGCTATGGCAGCATGAGCAGTAAAGACATAGGCTAACTCAGAGATTACAACGACTGGAAGCCACTACTTCCCCTAGGACAGAGGAGGAAGGCAGTGTTGCCAGAGCCCAGGGTCTGAGGTCCTCTGAAGGAGGCAGAGCTATGGTAGCCTGTCCTTTGGGAGCTGGAATGATAGAGATGCAGCCCAAGCAAGAGAAAAATGGGGAGAAACACCCTGACCTTTCCCTTCCTCCTGTCCTGTACAGGACAGGAGCAGAATGATGTGAAAGCTGCGGACAGGGGTCACGGGAAAGCCACAGGGCTCTGGGACACAGAGCAGGGAAGGGTAAAGATGAATCTGAGGACACACAGATCCAGGAGTACAGAAGATGCTTTGTTTGGCTAGAACAGTGTCTTTGAAGAGCTCTGCTGTCTTGCCTATGGATGAGGCCCGCTCTTTCAGGTTATGCAGGGTACCGTGTCAGCACAGACTCTTCCACAGCTGCCCAGGCCTATAGGCACTGAGTTTACAACCCCTGCCTTGACTGATGGGCCCACTTTAGAGAGGCCATGCAGGGCCGGGGTGTGCGTTTGAAGAAGAGACAGTATGGAGAAAGACATGGGGGCGGAACAGAATGCCGCTGAAGCCAATTTCTATACTTTTTCTTAGGTAGCCTGCTCCTCTAAAGTTGTAATTTCTAAAAGACATAGCCCTTGACCTTTAATAGTCCATATTATAATCCAGAGAGTGAACAGGTTTCAAAGTGTGTCTGTGTGCGTCTTCTGTTGTGTGAAAATCTGTTTCATGTGCGTCTGGAGTGGACTAAATTAGGCAGGATGAAGTTCACATGGGCTCAGCCTCATTCTTTGTAAATCATTACAGCTGTTTAGAGAGCCGGCGGGTGCATCATCACCCTGAGCCCTGCCTGCCATTACTGATGCGAGGCCACGTAGCTGTGAGCCCCTCCGTTCAACTAGATGTTTCTTCGTGTCTGCCGAGGGGAACCCAGCAGATGTTTAACAACATGGGGACGAATTGAGGGTGCTTGGGAACTTTAACCAAGGCCAAGGGAAATGGCAAGGTCAATTTGGCCAAGATGGGCTGGAGAGATGTGAAGTGCGGGCTTTGGAGGCTTCCTGCCTGCCCTACTGCCCCTTGGCCTGGGGCTGCGCTCTGTCCATGAGTGGGGCCCGGTGCAGGACTGCAGCTGCCTGGAGGAGGAGGGGAGCACCGAGTTCTAAGTTAGACAAGGTGGCCTGTGGTCACCTGTAAGGTGGGCCTGCCTGTTCATACCATGTGGAGATCCTGGCCTTCTTTCACAGGCCTCTCATGAAATCACTGTGTGCCTTTGGAACACTTCCTCACGCAGAGATAAGTAGGCATTCCTGCTGCAGCCTAGACGTCCACCCTCACTTTTCTCACTGGCTGAGTCCTGTGCTCCATTTTCCCATCCTCTTTTGGTCTCGTGTTCCAGTTCAATTTTGCTCATTTGTCTTTATTACTTTGAGCAGTCTTTTGTTTTGGGGTGGCCTGTTTTGGCTTGAGGAGAGCAAGGTGTGGGGACAATTCAGTCTGACAAGCACTGGTTGCATGAGCCACAGACAGGGGCGTGCAGAGCAGGGTGGTCTTTGGGGCAGGTTAAGCAGGCAAGGGCCGGGGGCCTGTCTAATCCGTCTAAAAGGACACGCTTGGTCTGAGTTGATTCTAGGCAGTAGCACCTTGGACTCCATGTTGTTGGCTTTGATTTTTTTTTTTTTAAGAACACTTGGAGACCTCCTTGAAAGTTTTCAGATGTGGGAAATTAAGTCTAGAGATTTAAAAAGCAATGTGTGGGCTATAAAATCTGCTTCTATAGACAGAATCTGGCCCAGGGGCCAACAGCTTGTGATCTTGGACCTGTGGAGTGTTTCCTGGGCTAGACACTGGGCTATGTGCACTGCCGAGGTGAGCGAGATCGTGTTCCTGTCCCGAAGGGACTTCAGTGAAGCAAGAAACTGCAAAATCCAACGCTGTCACAAACCAGAACAATCCTAAGACGTGCTAGAAAGAGAGATTCTAGGAAATGCTGTGGGTGCCCAATGGAAGAGATTTTTATGAAGATATTTTTCTTTACAAGGTATTAACATGAAATATTAATTCCATCTTAAATAATTGACCTTCAAAATGTAGGAAAACCTATTTATTCTGCTGTTTGTGTGGCCCATGATCTGAGAGACAGGCTTGAAGGTGAGACCACTTTAATAATGAGGCCTTTTGCTCCTTCACTAAATAAATCCCCTCGAGGGAAGGATTTATACTTTACTGATTTCTACTCCAGAGTGTTACGGTGAAAATTCCTGTGTAAATAGTGAAATAGGATTTTAAAAGATTGCTTTTTTTTCTAGACAGGATGACTAATGAGAGAGGTAATCCCTTAAGATGCATCCATATACTCAGCAGCCCCACCATTCCAGAACTCTCCAAGGGTGGCGCTTGGCGGGTCGTGGCAGAGCCCGAATGGAAGAGGCACCTGGAGCAGGGCTTGGCTTGGTGGTGGTGGGGGGGACAGATCCAGGGTTGGGGAGAGAGGCCAGAAGTCGGCAGGACACCCGAATTTGGATCTGGTGATTATCCCATCATTCTTGGAGCCCCAAGGCACCGAGCTCCCATCTCGTCCAGGGCTCCTTACACACTATTTTACAATGGTCTGTACACTCTCCCCCCAGCAGGTTAGGAGTACCTTGGTGCAGGGCCAATGTCTTTATATTCTAGTGCCTAGCAGACTGCTGGGTTAAGGAGAACTACTGAATGTCAGTTCAATACACGAATAAATGATAAACCAAATTAAAACCTAGACAGGTGTAGGGCATAGGGAGATTGAGCAAGAGAGGGGGGCACTGCTGTGTCAGTGGGTAGAGTGTGGCAACAGGCAGTCCGGAGCTGGGAATGTGCGGAGACCTGAGCCTGTGGACGGAGGGTGAAGTGAAGGGCAGGCCCTTGCTTCAGGGCTGAGGGCAGGTCGTCAAGGCAGGACTCAGGCAGGAAGAAACACCGCATGAATTCAGTTAGTGCGAGGCAGGGACGGAGCACAGCTTCAGGGCAGTGGAGAGCAAATGGTCAGAACAGATACTCTGTCATCAAGGAAATTCAAGTTCAGATGGTCTACCTTTTCCTAGCTGGGTGACTGGGCAGTAGATCTGCCTTCTCTGTGCCTCAGTGCCCACATTTCTTAAGTGGGGGTATAACTGTTGGGGATCAAATGAGATTGTGTGGAGCCCTTAGCACCACAGCTGGCAGAGAATTATTCGTGTGAATGTGGATAGGACTTGATTAGACACAGGGCATGTGGTACTGTGGTAGAGCAGTGACCAGGAGCTGGGGAATCCACGTCAGGCGTTTCGCAAACTACACATCTCCGCACCCTCACCCCAGCCCTTGGGTGTTGGGGATAAATCTTGTATTTCAAAAGCTGCTCAGAGAGTGTGATATCTCCCTCATAATGCCCCCTCACTGAGCTCTCTTGCATTTTTATTTCTTTAAATCCTCTCTCCCACAAAACCCCTGTAGGTCTCAACATCTTGTTAGGGGATTTGCCTAGAGGTGAAAGTAGAGCCCCCTCACTGTGGGGACTAACAGGATTTCAAGGCAGGCCAGGCTGATGGGTCCATGAGACACAGCATACACGGTGGCTGGGGACCACAAGACTTTCAGGGACCCACACAATGCTTCATTTCTTTTAAAATGAGAAGGAAGAAAGTGAACTTCCAGGTTGAAGAAAATGTGTAATTATAGAGTTTTAATTTATATGTTCATCTTTATACTGATGCAGTTATAAAATATACTTTTTAATGTTTTTTAATGAAGGAAGTAGGCCACAAAGGCTTGCAGAAGTCCCCCAGGAACGTCATAATGTGGTCCTGGGGACCGAGACCTCAGCAAATCGTTCTCTGAGAGGTATGGGAAGTACCTGGGAAGTTGGTGAAAATGCAGATTTCTGGGAACCATTGCAGAGTCAGGCAGCCTGTGGTAGGCTCAGGAATCTGCATTTGAACAGAAACCCCAGTTCATTCTGAAGCAAGTTGCAGGAGCCCTGAGACCCCCAGATCCCACTCTCTGTCCTGGTCCTCCCCTGGCAGTAGGATTGGGGGATGCTGGAAGAGAGAGCCTCCTGTCCACACTGGCAAATCCATCAGAGCATCAGCCTGCCCAGTCAAAAGAGAGATCAATTCAGCAAACAAGTCAATCTGATTCTGTAGCTCAACTCACTGCTGGATCGATCAAATATTTCTCTTCCATCTGCGTGTTAGGACCGCACATAAATATCTATGGCTGAAAGAAGAAATGTTTGAGGTAGCTTTTCTTTAAATGAATGTGTTGTGCCATTCTGAGATGTCACTTTGTGTTTAAAACCCAGCTTCAAAAAGTGATTCTACAAAATCATTACACAGAAGTTCTGCATTAAACACGGGCATTACACAGGCAGCTGACTTTTCTCCACTCTCCACGAATAAGCAGATTCCTTTAATTAAATATATGATTTCTTTAATTGTAGCAGTTAGTTTGAAAGGTGATAACTAAATAAAATTTTATCCTGCAAAATTTATAGAGTAAAAGTGACATTAAAATAACATTAACGTTGTAGGACAGACTCAGTGAAGGGGCAAATAGGCAGAAAATTGACAAATCCCTCACCTTAATGACTCACAGCCATACTCTGTGGAGAAAGGTGTGATTCTTATCTGCATTTCTTTGCCTTGGTGACTCTTTCCAATAAAATTCAGTACTCTTTTAATACTCTTGTTTTGTCTCTACTGTTACTATTGCATGAATGATTTTCTTTACTTTCATGATTTTGCAGAAGAGTTTCAGTGGGGTTGGAGGATGACCCAATCCGACTGAAGGCAATTTCCTTGAGTTGGTTATGAAACCAAAATCTAGATAAGAGGTTTCTCACTTTCATAATTCTAACATTCTCTTTCTCTCCTTATTGAGGTGCAATTGAAATATACTCTTATGTTAGTTCCAGGTATGTAACGTAGTGGTCTGACATTTTTATACATTGAAGAACGATCACCATAAGTTTAGTTACCACCTATCACCATGCAAAGTTAACACAGTATTGTAACGTACAGCTTGGGGAATACAGTCAACATCACCCTGACTTCACTTATTTTATAACCGGCAGTTTGTACTTCTTGTCCCCTTTTGCCCATTTTGTTCCCCAACCTCCAGCCCTCTCCCCTCTGGCCACAGCAATCTGTCCTCTGTATCTAGGAGTCTGGGTTTTGTTTGTTAGATTCCCCATATAAGTGTAATCTTGTGGCATTTGTCTTTCTCTGCCTTACTTTACTTAGCAGGATACCCTGAAGCTCCACCCATTCTGTCTTAGATAGCAAGATCTGATTCTTTCACATGGCTGAGTAATAGTCCCTGTGTATGTATACCACATCTTCTTTAGCCATTCATCTATTGATGGAACTTAGTTTGTTTCTGTGTCATGGCTATTGTAAATACTGCTGCAATGAATACAGATATGCATATATCTTTTTGAATTGGTGTTTTCATTTTCTTCAGATAGATACCCAGTGGTGGAGTTGCTGGATCATATGTTCTATTTTTAATTTTCTGAGGAACCTCCATACTGTTTTCCATAACAGCTGCACCAGTTTAGATTTCTACCAATAGTACACAAGGTTTCTGATTCTTCTCCCCATATCTTTGCCAACACTTGGTATTTCTTGTCTTTTTGATACTAGCCATTCTGACTGCTGTGAGGTGATATCTCATGGTGGTTTTGATTCGTATTTCCATGATAATTATTGATGTTGAACATCTTTTTGTGTGTCTCTTGACCACCTGTAGGTCATCTTTGGAAGAAGTTTATTCAGGTGCTCTGCCCATTATTTAATCAGATTGTTTTTTGTTATTGTATGAATTCTTTATGTATGTTGTATATGAACTCCTTATCAAATATATGATTTGCAAATAGCTTCTTTCCTCCAGGAAGTTGCCTTTTCATCTTGGTGGTGGTGTCTGTGGCTGTCTAGAAGCTATTCTATCTGATGTAGTCCCAATTGTGTCTTTGTTTTTATTGCCCTTGCCTTTGGAGTCAGAACCAAAAAAAAAAAAAAATCAGTGTGAAGAAGCTTACTGCCTATTTTTTCTTTTAGGAATTTTCCAGGCTTACATTTAAGTCTTTAATCCAATTTGAGTTAGTTTTTTTATATTGTGTAATAAAGTGGTCCAGTTCTTAATTCTTTTGAATGTAGTTGTCCACGTTCATCAACAGCATTTATTGAAGAGACTGTTCTTTCCCTGTTGTATATTCTTGCCTTCTTTGGTATATTTTAATAACTTTATGCCAGGGTTATTTCTGGGCTCTTACTCTGTTCCGTTGATTTATGTGTTTGTTTCTATGCCAATACCTTACTGTTTTGAAAACTATGGCTTTGGGCTATAGTTAGAAATCAGGGAGTGTACAGTAGATTTCTCTGACTTTGTTCTTTTTTTTTTTTTAAAGATTTTATTTATTTATTTGACAGAGATTGAGACAGCCAGCGAGAGAGGGAACACAAGCAGGGGGAGTGGGAAAGGAAGAAGCAGGCTCATAGCTGAGGAGCCTGATGTGGGGCTTGATCCCATAACGCCGGGATCATACCCTGAGCCGAAGGCAGACGCTTAACCGCTGTGCCACCCAGGCGCCGCCTCTCTGACTTTGTTCTTAATGTTATTTTGGCAATTTGGGTCTTTTGTGTTTCTATATCAATTTTAGAATCAGTTGTTACAGTTTTGTGGAAAATACCATTGGGAGTTTTGGTAAGGATTACACTGAATTTGTGGATTGCTTTGGGTAGTATGGACATTTTCACCATATTCTTCCAATTAATGAGCATGGAATATATTTCCATTTATTTGTGCCTTTAACCTTCCATCAAAGTCTTATAGTTTCAGTGTACAGGTCTTTTAGCTCCTTGGTTAAATTTATTCCTACATATTGGGATTGTTTTCTTGCTTTCTCTGATAGTTTGTTATGAGTGTATACAAACACAACAGACTTCCGTATGTTAATTTTGTATCCTGCCACTTCACTGAATTCATTTTTTCTTTTTGGTGGTGACTTTAGGATTTTCTACGTATAGTGATCATGTCGTCTGCAAAGAGTGAAGGTTTTACTTCTTCCATTCTGATTTGTAAGCCTTTTATTTTTCTCACCAAATTGCTGTGGCTAGTACTTCCAACACTATGTAGACTAAAAGTGGGGAGCGTGGGCATCCTTATCTTGTTCCTGATCTTAGGGGAAAAGCTTTCAGCTTTTCACCTGTAAGTATGATATTGCCTGTGGGTTTATCATGTATGCCTTTTATTATGTTGAGGTTTGTTCCCTCTGTACCCACTTAGCTGAGAGTTTTTATCATAAATAGATGTTGAATTTTGTCAAATGGTTTTTCTGCATCTATTCAATAGGTGATCATAATTTTTATCTTTGTTTATCAAGTGGAGCCATCTGGTTCTAGACTTTGTTTGGAGGTTTTAGATTGCTGATTCAATTTCCTCACTGATAATTGGTCTGTTCAGATTTTCTATTTCTTCGTGACTCAGTCTTAGAAGATTTAAAGTTTCTTGCATTTATCTATTTCTTCTAGTTTGTCCAATTTATTGGTGTATAATTTTTCATAGCAGTCTCTCATGATCCTTCGTATTTCTGTAGTATCAGTGGAAAGATCTCCTCTTTCATTTCTGATTTTATTTATTTGAGCCCTTTCTTTTTCTCTTACCGAGTCTAGCTAAAGGTTTTTTAAATTTTGTTTATCTTTTCAAAGAACCATCTTTTTTTATTGATTTTTTTCTTTTGTCTTTTTAGTCTCTATTTCATTTATTTCCACTCTGATTTTATTTCCTTCTTCCTACTAACTTTGGGCTTTCTTTGTTCTTCTCGTTCTTTAAGGTGCAAGGTTAGATTTTTTTTTTTAATTGAATTTCTTTTGTTTCTTGAAGCAAGTCTGTATTGGTATGAACTTCCCTCTTAGAAGTACTTTTGCTGCATCCATAGATATTGGGATATATTGCCATTTATCTGTTTTTATCTCTAAGTATTTTTAAATTTTTCCATTGATTGCTTCTACGATCCAGTAGTTATACAGTGACAGGATTTTTTAATCTCCCCTTATTTTTTTTCCAGTATTTTTCTTGTAATTGATTTTTAAGTTCCATTCCATACTAAGTTCCATAGAAATCCTTGATATGATTTCTATCTTCTTGAATTTATTGAGACATTTTTGTGGTCTAATGTGATCTAACCTGGAGAATGTTCCATGTGTATTTGAGAGCAATGTGTATTCTGCTTTGGGATGGAATGTTCTGTGTGTATTTAACTCCATTTAAGGCTGGTGTTTCCTTACTTCCTGTCTGGATGATCTATCTATTGATGTAAATGGGGTGTTAAAGTCTACTCTTTTGGTATTGCTATCAATTTCTTCCTCTAGGTCTGTTTATAGTGGCTTTATATATTTAGATGCTCCTATATTGGGAAAACATACATTTACAAATGTACCTTCTTGCTGGATTGACCCCTTATTATATAGTGCCCCTCTTTGTCTTTTATTACAGTCTTCATTTTAAAGTTTATTTTGTCTGATATGAGTATAGCTATACCTGCCTTCTTTTGTTTGCATTTGCAAGGAGTGTCTTTTTCCATCCATTCACTTTCAGTCTGTACGTGTTTTTACTTCTGAAGTAAACCTCTTGTAGGCAATAAATAAACATGTCTTGTTTTTTATCCATGTAGTCACTCCATCTTTTAAAGAATTTAGTCAATTTACATTTAAAGTAATTATTGATAGGTTTATGCTTACTGCTATTCTTAAAATTTTTTTTCTGGCTGTTTTTTGTAGTTCCTCTCTGTTGCTCCGCTCTTGTGATTTGATGACTTGAATGTTAGGTTTAGACTCCTTTCTCATTTTCTTTTATGTATTTACTATAAGTTTTTGCTTTGTGCTTACCATGAGGTTTACATATATCCTCCTATGTATATAACAGTCAATTTTTAATTTGTAAGTTGATACCAACTTCAATTTGAACACATTTCAAAACTACATATTTACTTCCTCCCATTTTGTTTTTGATGTCCCATTTTTATATCTTAATATGTATCCCTTAACTATTGTGGTTTTTATCTTACTACTTCTACCTTTTAACTTTCATAGTAATTTTACAAGTGATTAATCCACTACCTTTACTATATACATTTGTGTTTTCCTGTGAGATTTTTACTTTTGTATGTTTTCTTGTTATTAATTTGTGCATGTTCTTTAGCCTAAAGAAGTTACTTTAACATTTTTTATAAGGCTGGTTAGTGGTGATGAACTCCTTTAGCTTTTGCTTATCTTAAAAATCTCTATTTCTCTTTCTATTCTGAATGGTAACCTTGCTGGGTATTCTCATTTGGAAGTCTTTTCCTCTCAGCACTTTGAGTATGTCATGCCACTCGCTTCTGGCCTGGAAATTTCTGGTGAGAAACCTGCTAGCCTTGAGGGGTTTCCCTTGCATATAAGAGGTTTTTTTGTTTTTTGTTTTGTTTTGTTTTGTTTTTCCTCTTGCTGCTTTGTTCTCCATCTTTAACTTTTGACCTTTTAATTATGTGTTTTGCTATGGATACCTTTGGGTTTTTTGTATTTGGAACTCTTTCTGCTACCTGGACTTAAAGATCAGTTTCCTTCCCAAGGTTAGGGTAGTTTTCAGGCATTATTTCTTCAAATAAGTTTTCTGTCCTTTTCTCTCCTTTCCTTCTGGGATGCCTATAATGCAAATATTATTCTGCTTGATGTTTTGCTATAGGTTCCTTAAGTTATCTTCACTTCTTAAAAAAATTTCTTTTCTTGCTTCTCTGTTTTGGTGAGTTCCATTGCTTTATCTTCCACCTTACAGATCCATTCTTCTGCTTTGTCCAGTCTGTTGTTGAACCCCTCTAGATTCTTCAGCACTGTAACTTCTGTTTGATTCTTATATTTTCTATCTCTTTGTTGAATTTTACTTTATTCATCCATTCCTTTCTCAAGTTCAGTGAGCATTTTTATGATCATTACTTTAAATTCTTTATCATGTAGAATTCTTTACTGTTCTTGTATCATTAAGGTCTCTTTCTGAGGCTTATGTTTTGTTACTCTGTTTGGAACATATTTCTCTATTTCCTCATTTTTCTTGACTGTTTCTTTCTGTATATTAGACAAAACAGTTACCTCTTTCAGCCTTGAAGAAATAGCTTTGTGTAGGTGATAAAACTTCTCATTCAACCTTGCCCTAGCTCTTGGCTGTCTCTCGTACTTTAGTGATTGGATATGTTAAGAACATATCAGGCAGTTTAGACACTGTTGAGGGTGTGCTAAGACCTGTCAGTGTTCCAAGGGGAGGAATCTCATTTAGCACCTAGTTTCAGGCTGATTGGAAGACACACCCTCAGGCAGCAGCTTTGATAGTATGCAAATATAAAATCCTGGCCTCCAGACCAGGGAATTTGGAGGAGACCCCTAGGCAATAGTTGCAAAAATTAGGACCTCAGACAGCTATATAAACTGCTTTCTGGGATGCCTCACTGAGCTGTAGCAAGGCCAACGATGTGCACAAGGATGGTGTCTCCCTACTTATATTCCCTGGGAGTGCCTCCTTAGCTTCTAGGCGTGTGGGAAACCTGAAACCTGTCCCTCAGGCTGATACCCCAGGCTAAGTAAATTGGACTTTTTTACAGGAAGACTGGGGTTGTGCTTTAATCTGCTCTCCTACCTTGCTAACAATGCAGGTGGAGTTCAACAGCGGCATCCACTAGCACCTGCATCTCCAAGGAGAGTTTCACTTGGTCCCTGAGCCTCCAGCAGATGCTTTTTTATTAGCAAACGAATTCCCTTGACATGTAGTCGAGGCACTTTTCAAACTGCTGATTTTTGCTGGGTCTCAGAGTTAGTGAGACTATGCGTGAGCCATTTAAAAGAGAAATCTCCATTTCTTACAACACTTTGGGTCCTTCTGACTTCACCCCACTGGTTTTTTAAGCCAGATGTTTTGGGTCTTGTCTCTGTAGTACAGATGCCAACAGTTGGGGTGCCTACTATGGGGCACTAACCACTAGATCCTCTGGAAGAAATACCAGACTGGTAAGGTCCCTATCTATTGTGTGTCATCATGCCAGGGGTGGGGTTTTGGTGAGACTGTATCCCTGACTCTCCTACCCAACTCAATGTAGTCTTTTTTTTTTTAATTTTCATCCTCAGCGGGATACATTTTTTTTAAAGATTTTATTTATTTATTTGACAGAGAGAGAGACAGCCAGCAAGAGAGGGAACACAAGCAGGGGGAGGGAGAGGAAGAAGTAGGCTCATAGCAGAGGAGCCTGATGTGGGGCTCGATCCCACAACGTCGGGATCACGCCCTGAGCCGAAGGCAGACGCTTAACCGCTGTGCCACCCAGGCGCCCCTCAATGTAGTCTTTTTATCCTTTGTTGTGGAGAAGGAGTTCGTCTAGTTTTCCAAGCTATTAAAAAAGGAAATGATCCATATGTAACTCTAGATCCGATGAGTCCGTGGGAGGAGGTGAACTCAAGATCTTCCTATGCCACCATCTTGCAGAAGTTTCCACTCTTTTTTCATAGAAAATATTTTGTAGTGCTTCTTTCACCACCCTGAAATAAATTTCATCAATAATATAATCTACCTACCCATATTTATAAAATTTTCAATGTCAATATAATGCCTTACCTGTAAGAAAAATATAAAAGATAAGTAATTTATAGTAAATTAATGTGTATTTCAAGATGTAAATACTGGAGCAGGACTATATTGGGAGACATAATGAAGTTGTCAAGTGCTTATACCTTTATGAAGAATCACATTGAATCCAAAATCCTACTGGTGTGTTCTGTTGGTAACTCAAACTAGATAACTAGATGGCATTACTTCCATTCGTGTGATTTTTTAAATTAATTAATTAATTTATTTATTTTTAGAGCAACTGTAGGCTTACAGCACAATTGAAAGGAAGGTACAGAGTTTTCCCATATACTCCCTACCTCCATAAATGCATAGCCTCATCCATTATCAATATCAGTAGCCTCCACTACAGTGGTACATTTGTTAAAATTGGTGAACCTACACTGACACATTTAATTACCCAAAGTCTATTGTTTACATTAGGGTTTATTCTTGATGTCGTGTATTTTATGGGTTTGGATAAATGCATAATGACATGTCTATTATAATATCATACAAAGTATTTTCACTGCCCTAAAAATCCTCTGTGCTCTATTTATCCCTCCCCCACCCTACCCCTGGCAACCACTGATCTTTTTACCACCCCTACCCCGCAGTTTTGTATTTTCCAGAATGTCCTGTATAGAATTATATAGCTTATGGCCTTTTCAGATTGGCTTCTTTCACTTAGTAATATGAATTTAAGTTTTCTCTATGTCTTTTCATGACTTGATAGCTCATTTCTTTTGAGTGCTGAAAACTAAATAGTCTATTGTCCGGATGTAGCACAGTTTATTTATCCATTCATTTACTGGGTTTGGCATCTTGTTTGCTCCCAAGTTTTGACAATTATGAATGAGGCTGCTACAACACGTGCAGGTTTTTGTATGGACTTAAGATTCCAACTTCTTTTGGTAAATACCAAGGAACATGATTGCTGGATCCCGTGGTAAGAGTATGTTTAGTTTTATAGCAAACTGTTTTCCATGGTAGCTATATCACTTCGCATTCCCATCAGCAATATATGAGCTCTCCCACTGCTCTACATTCTCACTGACATTTGGTGGTGTTAATATTTTGCACCTAATAGGTGCTCAGTGATATCTAATATAGGTGCTCAGTGATATCTCATTTTTTTAATTTGTATTTCCTTGATGACATATGATGTGAAGCATTTTTCATATGCTTATTTTCTATCTGCATATCTTTTTTAATGAGATGTCTGTTAAGGTCTTTGGCCCATTTTTTAATCAGATTGTTGTTTTTGTATCATTGAGTTCTTCGTATATCTTAGATAACAGTCCTTTATCAACTATATCTTTTGCAAATATTTTCTTACAGTCTGTGTCTTGTCTTCTGATGCTCTCAACATTATCTTTCACAGAGCAGAAGTTTTAAATTTTAACCAAGTCCAACTAATCAGTTGTTTCATGGATTGTGTCTTTGGTATTGTATATAAAAAGGCATTGCAATGCTCAAGGTCCTCTAGGTTTTCCCTAATGTTCTAGGAGATTAACAGTTTTGTGCTTTACATTTGGAGTTAGTTTTTTTAAGGGTGTAAGTTTGTGTCTAGATACATTTTTTTTCCATATGTGGATGTCCAGGTGTTCTAGCACCATTTGTTGAAAATGCCATCTTTGTTCCATTATATTACCTTTGTGCCTTTGTCAAAGTTCAGGTGACTACATTTATGTAGGTCTATTTCTGGCCTCTTTGTTCTGTTCTGATCTATTTGTTCTTTTACCAATATCACACTGTGTTGATTACTATAGCTTTATATTAAGTCTTAAAGTTGGGTAGCATCAGTCTTTCAACTTTATTTTTCTTCAATATTGTGTTGGCTATTATGGGTTGTTTTTTTTTTCCTCTCCATATAAATTTTAGAATCCGTTTGTTCATATTCACAAAATAACTTGCTGGGATTTTGATTGATTCTATAGATCAAGTTGGGAAGAACTGACATCTTGCATGCATATGATTTTTCTGAAACGATGAAGGATGTCTTAGTCTGCTTGGATTGCCATAACAAAATGTCATAGACTGGGTAGTTTTAAACAACAGACATTTATTTCTCATGATTCTGGAGGCTGGAAGTCTTTGATCAGGGTGTGAGCATGGTCAGGTTCTGGCAAAGACTCTTCCTACCATGCAGACAGCTGCTTTCTTGTTGTATGCTCACATGGTAGTGAGGGGGAAGGAGGTTCTCTGGTCCCTTCTTATAAGGGCAGTAATCCCATCAGGAGGACCCCACATGAACTCATCTAAACCTAATTACCTCCCAAAAGTCAGGTAATTGCCATTTGCAGACAACAAACAGCAATGGAAGGTTAGGGCTTCAACATATGAATTTGAGGGGACATAATTCAATCCATCGCAAAGGACTTCTGGTAAAGTTCCATAGAAAGCAAAGCGCATTCTTTGCTCAATTTCCCTGGTGGTTGTATTCTTGAAAATGCAGTGTGTATCAAAAATGGTATAGAAATACCTGTGACTCCATTAAAAAACAAAACAAAACAGAGTTAGGTTTTAGGCTAAGATATTTGTAAGCTGTATTTCACCCTCATGAATGGGAGGACTCTTTATCATGTGAGCCACCACTCTTAATTTCTCTGCTTAGTGAGTATCCTCACTATCAAAAGTGCCATTACAGGTTTTCAAAACTCACTCCATTAGGAGCCATTGCAATAGATGAAAAAAGGGAGTAGACATTGTCTGCATAGAACAGAAAAGGGAAAGGAGAAGGTGGTAAACTAAAACTTATTGAATGCCAGGGCACAGAGCACAAACCTAGAGACTGAATGGGATTTTTGTTTTCAAAAACCTGTTTTAAAAATTGAATTTGAATGCCAATGCACCACAATTTTTATCGCCTTTTATTGCCTTTATCAACCCTATTTTACTTACTTGTGTTGCCTTTTAGTCTCCTAAAGGCATTTAAGTTCTTGCTGGTTCATGGTGACCCAGGAGCTGAATATTCATCCACTTGTTTAATCCCTATAACTATTCATCCAAGGAGGAATTCTACACACTCCATTTGACAAATGAAGAAACCAAAGCCTGAAGAGGTTAACATCACACAGCTTATAAATGGTAAAGTCAAGATTTGGACCTTCTTTAAAAAATTTATTTGAATCCAAAAACTATACTCTTTCCACAACACACTCAATATGTTTACCTGTGATCCATCCTGTGTCTGGCTGTGGAGAGGCAGCTCTCTGGAGCTGATCTTAGAGAAATACTTTATCCCCCAGCCTTGAAAATGATGCCCAGATTTCTGACACTGTTTTCTGGGATGAGTGAGGGCTGGTCCTTGGACAGGCAATACATGATTACAGGTCTGACTGTTCCAGGGGAGACCCAAAAACGACGGCCTCATGTTGCGTTTCATACCTGCTGAGCTTATCCATTTCTGTTTAAGCAGCCCAGTGGCATCTATAAAGATTTTTCTTTATGGCATGCTCCTGTAAATAAATAGTTAATCAAATAAAACCTTTCAACAAAGGTTGTGAAGACATGCTATATTGATGGCCCCTCACTGTGTTGTTCCTTGCGGGGATCTTGGTGAGAAAAGTCTCCTCCTGTCAACAACTGGATTTGCTGACATCTTGTGGCTTAAGAGGCTTTGAATGAATTTGGGTATGAAGTTGATTTGAATAATCCTAGTCTTCCAGTTCTATCCTAAGGAATAACTTCTTGGAATTCAATAATGCACTGCAAAACATGATAAACAACCAGTTTCCCTGGGTTTTTCTGTAATTACCTGGGAGAGGAATCTCACATATATGAGAAGGCAAGGGTATAGGATGAACTAGATGATATTTATTTATCCTGGCATTTTGGTGACTAATAACCACAAAATTCATTTATCAAGTATCCGAGCAGTGTCAAATGCTACAAGGATACTAGAAAGACCATGTTTATACTTTGGGTCCCTCTGTCTCTGCCATAGCTGGCTGGACCAGGAAGGGACACCTCACCCAATTTGAATTTACTCTGGGAATTTGGAATTGTGACTGTGAATGGGTAGTCAGTGTTCATTCTTGAATTTGGATGACATTTTGGGGGTGGGTGGGCAAGGAGAGGGCCTCTTATCCCACAGGAGCGGAGAGGCATAAAGAAAAGTGAGGTCCAGGATCAGAGAGAGGCAGAGGTAGGAACCTCTGCAGCTCCAGGAAGAGAAAGGAACTTCTTGAAGTACCACCTATTTCTTGAAAGTTCTTCAGTCATTGGTTTTGGTTCCACAGGAGGCCCAAATGCATGCACAGCTTTTGGGGTTAAGTGAAATCACTAATCTTTAAAATGAATTCTCTCTTCTGCTGAAATAAGTCTGAGTGATTTTTCTACTATGTTCAAGCAAACAATTCCTTTTTTTTTAATAAAGATTTTATTTATTTATTTGACAGAGAGAGAGACAGCCAGCAAGAGGGAACACAAGCAGGGGGAATGGGAGAGGGAGAAGCAGGCTCCTAGTGGAGGAGCCTGATGTGGGGCTCGATCCCAGAACGCTGGGATCATGCCCTGAGCCGAAGGCAGACGCTTAATGACTAAGCCACCCAGGCACCCTCAAACAAACAATTCCTGACTAAACTAACTAGATTCTTTAAACTTATCATTTTGTTTAGTCCCTTCAACAACCCTTTGGGATAGATAGTACTATTTCTGTTATACAGATGAAGAAACTGAGACTTAGAGCTTTTAAATAAATTTCTCAAGGTCCTACAGCCACCAAATGGCAGATCCAAGAAGATAAACCCACAAAAATTTCTTGCTGCATGTTAAAATAATCACTTAGTTTGTATGTGTTCTATTTCCAAAACACACGTTTGGGTCTAAGGGAAGAGCTATTTTACAGATGGGGATATTGAGAGATGGAATAAGTAAACAATTGAATCTGAAATTAGATTATATTGCTATATATGTGTGTACACATTTTAATTCTTAAAAAAATTGAAATTATTACCAATATTTCACACATATAAAGAAATGCGGGGATAAGGTATGAAACTAAGTGAAATGAAGTTCTATGCAAATCACTCTGTGTGCAAAGTTAAATGTTACTAATCTAATTGAAGTTTCCTATGTTCCCTTCCTGATCATACTCCACTTACCATTGCCCCAGGATAACCAATATTCTATTCTGAGTTTATCTTCTTGCTGTTCATTACTGTTTTTTGTTTTTTGTTTTAGATTTATTTATTTTAGAGCGAGAGTGAGAAAGAAGAGCGGGCAGAGAGAGGAGAGAGAATTTTTTTTGGGGGGGAGGGAATCTTAAGCAGACTTCTTGCTGAGCATGGAGGCAGGACTTGATCTCAGGACTCTGAGATTGTGACCTGAGCTGAAACCAAGAGTCTAGTGCTTAACCAATTGTGTCACCCAGGTGCCCCTGTTCATTGCAATTTTATGTAAGTAATGTGTTCTCAACAATATATTATTTAGTTTTGTTCCTGAATTTTGTATAAAGAAATGCTATATATATTATTTATCAACTTCTTTCCCCCAACTTTGTGTTTCTGCAATTCATTCATGTTCATGCATGTGAAGATATTTCATTTATTTTCATTTCTATAAAGCATTCCAATTCATCCATTCCCTTGTCAATGAACATTTAGGTTATTTCCAGTTTTTTGCAATTATAAACAATACTGATTTGAAGATTAAGTATCTGTGCTCTGGGGCGCAGGTATTAAAGATTCTCTAGAGTACATACCTAGGAGTAAAATTTGCTGTGTTGTGGGATATGTGCCTCTTCAACTCTACAGTAACTGTTATCCAAACAATAGTGTGAAAAATAAAGTGTTATCCAAAGTGATGATATCATTATACCCTCACCAGCAGTCTATAAATGTTCTTATTACTTCACATTCTTGTAAACTTTTGGTATTTTTTTGATTTGAAAATTTCTGGCAATTACATGGATATGAAATGGCTAATCAATTTATAGTCTCTACCCATTTTTCTATTAGTATGTTTGTCTTATTGATGTATAAGGGCTCTTATATATATTCTGGGTATATATGTTAACAAATTTCTTCCAGTTTGTGGCTTGTATTTTCCTCTCTATTGTATCTTAGCAAATAGAGATTCAAAATTTTAATATAGTCAAATTTATCAATATCTTCCCCTTTGGTTTATGTCTTTTGTGTTGACATTTTTCCTCTTTTGCAGATAAAAAAGTATTTCCCCATATCATTTTCTAAAACATTTACAGTTTTGCTTTTCACACATAATTAGTTTACATTGAATTTGTTTTTGTATATAGTGTAAAGTAGATTCCAATTTTGTTCCTTCCATATTATAAGCAGATGTCTAGGATTATTATCCTTTTCCTACTTATTTGAAATGACCTTTACATTATATATCAAGTTTCATATATTTGTGGTCCTTTTTCTGAATTTTAAAGCTTGTTTTGTCGATTCATTTATCTCTGTACTTTTATACATATATGTATAAAAATATGTGTATATATAAAATTAATATATAAAAACATATCGTTTTTATATATAAAATATATATAGTACAATACATATTATAGAATATGTGTGTATAGCTTTATACTGTCTTGAAAGCCAAGAGAATAAATTCCCTTACCTTCTTTTGCTTTAGGAGTTTGAAGGCAGAGTGGCTAGCTGTTCCTCAAACCTAATTCCACTTTTCCTTGGGCGTGTTGCTAGACTTTAGTCTCTAGTCCCTCTTGCAGTTAAAGGTTTCCAGCTGGAGTGATGTGTGTCACTGCTGAAACAAGGCAGGTTGGGGCAATTTCTGTCTGTACTCTTTTCTCATTGGCCAGCTAAATAAGGGGGCCTTTGAGTCCAAAGGACCACATGGAAGATTGGTGGCTGCGAGAACCACCCATATTGGATTTTTATGTGAGGAAAGAAAACCATCTTGGGAAATACTGAATTGAATGTGTTTTCTATAGGAACTAACAATATCCTAATTAATACATGTATGATGGTTATTTTGGCCTTGATCTTCAGGGTAAAACTTTTGAATCTGCCTCACAGATGCATACACACACTATATCTGTTGGGATTGTCATAAAATTTTATTAAATCAGTGAGAAGAACAGATATATTTATGATGCTTAGGCTTCCTGTCAATGATTATATTTTTTCCATTTATTTAGGTTTTTTAATGCAGTTCAATAAAGTTTTATAATTGTACTAAATGACATCAAATTTATCACATGTCACTTTATATTTTGGTTGCCATGGCAAATTATCTTCAAAAAAATAATCTCCTTTTTCTTATTTGGTACTTGTGTATACAAAAAATTTTTCTAGATTGTGTATAAAACTTTTACATGGTGATCTTGTGTGCTGTAACTTTGACATTCTTAGTAATTACAATATTAAGATTTTCTTGGAGGTAATTTCCTAATAATCTGTGTGTAGCCAGCTGTTCAACCCACCCATTTTTAATTTCAATGCTTATATATATATATTTTTAATGATTTTATTTATTTATTTGACAGAGATAGAGACAGCCAGCGAGAGAGGGAACACAAGCAAGGGGAGCGGGAGAGGAAGAAGCAGGCTCCCAGCAGAGGAGCCTGATGTGGGGCTCGATCCCAGAATGCCGGAACCACACCGTGAGCTGAAGGCAGACGCTTAATGACTGAGCCACCCAGGCGCCCCAATGCTTATATTTTGAAAAAAGAATTTTATTTGGTTTGTTCCTCAAAACTATTTGGCCATTACTAGTAATCTCTTATGTCCTTTCTCATTTTTTATGTAACATATTTTTTCTTTAAACCATTTAATACAGTTTTTCTATATTTTTATGTGATATTTCTAAGTTACAGTACTTTAGGGATCCTATATTTTGTTTCTTCATTTGTTTTATTGATTCTTACTCATGGTAGCCTGTTTCCTTATAATGTTTGGTCATTTTTTTTATTGTAAGCCCATATTTATCTGAACTTAATCTATGGGTTTACTGTGAGGGTCAAGGTTGCCCTGTTTTCCTCCAAAGAGAATTTGTTTGATTTCAATTAAAGGCAAGAGGTAATACTAAATTTGCTCATTTTTGTGGCCACGAGGGTAATACAAACTCAATATCCAGATCCATGTGGGGCCAGGTCCATGGTTACCTACACACAGAAAAGATGGTGTGGTTGTCATTATTACTTCTAATAGAGGTGTGGTGGAGATGGGGAGATTTCCTTGTCATCTCCCTTTGCTACCTGCAAGCAGAACATTATTATTTTTTTTCTGGCTTTTTATTTTCAAGTCTTTGGCTGTGTGTGTGTGTGTGTGTGATGAGGAGAGCATCTCCAGTCCTTAGATTAGGTTTTGCTCAAACTTGGGCAATGCTAGTTTCCAATTTCTTGCATGGCCAGCCATTAACTCCAAATTGCATAATTCTTGGTAAAGGCATTTGATTATTTACTACCATGATTTTATTTATCCTCATTTTGTTGTTGTGTTTGCTTGTCTTTTGCCCTTGGGCATTTCCCTTAGCTCCATTTTTGTGAGCTCAGCAATGTTTTTTGTTTGCTTTTATTGAAATATAGTTGACATACAATGTTCTTTTTGTTTTAGGTGTATAGCATAGTGATTTGATGAGTTTATTTATTATACTATCATCACCACAAGTGTAGCTCTCATCTGTCACCATCCAACACTATTACAATACCATTGACTATATTCCCTGTTCTGTACCTTTCATCCCTGTGACTTACTCATTCCATAGCTAGAAGCCTGTACTTCTCACTCCCTTTCATCTATTTTGCCCATCCCCCACTCTCTTCCCCTCTGACAACCATGTTTGTTCCCTGTATTTGTGGGTCTATTAATGCTTTTTATTTATACATTTTATTCTTTTTAGATTCCACATATAAGTGAAATCCTATGGTATTTGTCTTTCTCCATTTGACTTCTTTCACTTAGCATAATACTCTCTAGCTTCATCCACGTGGTTGCAAATGGCAAAATCTCATCCTTTTAATGGCTGAGTAATATTCCTTTACATATATAAAATTACGTCTTTATCCATTCATCTTTTGACGGACACTTGGGTTGCTACCATATCTTGGCTGTTATAAATAATGCCGCAGTAAACAGGCATGTGAGCTCAGCAGTGTTTTTAACATTGTTGTAATTTATCCAACATCCAGGTCTTTTGGAGTGAGCCTTTTTTTTTTTCCTTTCGGTCAGAATATCTAGTCCATTTTCTTGTTAGAAACAGAAGTCTTCTGGCACCCCATTATTTTCTCTGAATGTTGTTCTCTAGTTAGCATGTAGATAAAATCTGATTGTCCTTCCTGGGTCAGAAGATTCCAGTTTGGAAGTACATCAAAAAGAACCTGAAATTTAGGAGCCACAGTTCCAGGTCCATTTGATAAAAGCCCAAACTAGAAGACCAAGTAAGAATTTGACTTAGTCCCATGTGGGCCCTTATTGAATGCATGAAGCAGTCTGATGTTTCAGCACTCGGAAAGCAGCTGGAGGTTCCCCCCCACCAGAAGCTTTTATAGTGGTCTCTGAGGTTGGTATAGCTACTTGGTCACTGGTTTGCTTTGCTTATATGGCAAGTCCCAGTTATCAATGTACTTACCTAAACCTTGGTTGTCAGTTACCTCTAAAAAAAAAAAGAAAGAAAGAAAGAAAGGAAAAAAGGGAAAAAAAGCAACAAATCTCAGAAATGACCTGTGTGTGTGTTTGTGTAATATAACTCAGAACCACAAAAATATTCAGTTTGGTATAATTGAAATCAAACAGGTGTTCTAAAATTTATCATTTTTCCAATTTCTCTTTTATCTTGAAGGTGGTTTTTAAAAATCAAAATGTATACTTGGGGTAGTTATAAATAGATAGCCGATTGTGTTTCCCTAGGCTTCTGAGATGGGGTAAAGTAGAAGGAGGGGAAATTTGAAGAATATACGAATGGGATACACTGGAGGTTGGTCTTGACTTTTTCAGCCAAATAGATTTTGTGAAAACAACTGCATAACTTTAGAAAGCTGTTTTGCAAGGCTAAGATCATTCTTTCTTCTTCGTTTTTGAAATACACCTTGTTATTTGGTGAGATTTTCCATTACCATTTTCCACAACATGAAAAATAAACCAATTGTACCTTCTTGTCTACCCAATTCCCTTGAAAGTACAATTCGGGGATCCAATAACAATCCAGCCAATTCTAGAAAAACCTTGTGAGTTAGAAATTGAGTTCAGTGGCTAACAAGAGTTAGAGGCAATTAATTAGAAATATAGCATACATTATGTAATTTTACTAAGGAACAATTCACCTTCCAGAAGACTGGCTGAATTACAGATAGTAAGCAAACTTTAAAACAACTGAGTCAAGTGATGCAGAGTCATTACTATTAAATCCTGGATTGGTGGAAGCAATTTTCACTGTCCTTTATTTATTAAACTGAAGCCTATTTGAAAAGGGGAGGTGGTGTTGAATGTGGGTTTGCTTTTGCTGCCAACTTCAGACATAAAATCTTTTTAGTACCTGGTAAAGGTGATGATAATTCTATCTAGTGGAAAACGTGGGTATAGGGGCAGGTGTTCCACAGTTACCTGGGGGGATGGGGGTGTTTATATTTGTATTTGTTTATACATGTATAGGATTTAGTCCCCATCACAGGGTCATCTTGTAGGCTCTGATATTGCATACAAATCTCACATTCATCTGTCACCAAGAAGATAAGGGTAAACTGCTTGCTCTCCGCTTACATTTCAGTGCTCTGTGATTATGTGCTCCAAGTGATGTACAATGCACGTCTCTTTATAGCAAGATACAACAGCTGAAGAAAATGGTCAAAGAGAGCTTTCTGTGCAGTGCACATAGCCCACCTGAGAGAGAGCCCGTATAATCTAGGAAGATGTGGAGCTATTCCTGTTCAGAAGGGTGACTCAGACCCACTCTTTTGGTTTATTTCTGAAGACTGACCTGCCCAGTTACCCCTCCTGTAATAATGGAATCAGAAGTCCTCGTTCCTTCTCCAGCACACTGGAGCCTGGAGCCCTCTCCCCAGGGATGGTCGCTCACCCAAGGGGCTAGCAGTGTGGGCACAGTTCACCACCCAAGAATCTTAATTTCATGGACAACTCCTCTCCCCATTCCCATGAAGCCCAAGAATAATCTAATGGAGCATCTACAGTATTCTATATGTTTAAGAGTGGGTGCTCCGAAGATGAGGCAACCCAAAGTTGCAGTTTAGCCTTGTTCTGGACTTTGAATCCTCTTGTAGTTCACTGGACACGTTGTAGTATTTCTTTTCTTTTTTAAGATTTTATTTGAGAGAGCATGAACTGGAGGAGGGGTGGAGGGAGACGGAGAAACAGACTTCCCGCTAAGCCAGGAGCCCAATGTGGGGCTCCATCCCAGGACCCTGAGATCCTGACCCAAGCCAAAATGAAGAAGGAGTCAGACGCTTACGTGACTGAGCCACCAAGGTGCCCCATGACACACTGTATCCTTCAAACCTGTGTCTTTTCATGTGATGTCACTCTGCCAAGAATGCCCCTTTCTCTTTTCATTTGGAAAATCCTATTCATTCTTCAAAGTCCATTCTTTTCTGTAAAGCTTTCCCTGAACGTTTCTGACAGAGGATTACTTCCTCTCTCAATAAATTTTGTCCCTTATCTCTTACTGAAACCTCATTCTAAATGTAAACTGTTACTTATTAATGAATATTAATCGTTTGTCTTACACACTAGACTCATTGGTGGCAGGGACTGACTTCTACCTGCCTGCCAGGACTGCCTGCCTCTATCCCACCAAGTACTGGGCAGATAGCACAGGTTCATCAGTGGAATTAATCCTACTACAACAGAAGTGTCTGTGCGTCTTTGGATAGTCTGCGTGTTTACCAGTTATGGAAAGAGCTGCTCCAGAGTCCAGACTTCTGCTCTATCTAACCAAACCTCAGTTCATAACACAAATGGAAGGCAGCCCACAGTAAAGAGGATATATTTTTGCTTCTGATTCTCTTTGGCCTCCTAAGAAGTGGCTCATTAATCTCATTACTGTAAACTGTGAAATAGGTAGGTAGGCGTTACTCGTGGTCTTGAGTTAAAGTTAGAGGTCATTTCCACTTAATTAGGTTGCCTACCACTCAAGTCCCTCAAGTCCGTGGCTTTCTGGGGGCATTTTTCCCCGAGAAGGGCCACAGATAATGGTTTCCAAGTAAGATCCAAAGTCTAGATTACCTTCAAACAAGGTGAAATGTTCCTAGAGCTAACAATTAAATAGATTTTCTTCTTTTTCCCTGGTACTTTCATCCTAAAATCTACTGTGGTTAAACTGCTGGTTGGTCAGGCTCCTAAGATTTATGAACATTTTGGTGTGTTATTGATACTGACTTTTAAAGAGCAAATGATTTCCCACCAGTAATTGGAATCCCCCAAAGGTAGTATCCTTTATGAATTCACAGCCTGTTGGATTGCTGGCCCAAGGGACTCTGTATTTTGTTCTGCCTCAAGAGATGTAAGGGAGAGGTTCCGTTCTGCATTAGTAAGTTTCTGACTAAGGTGACCTTTAATTAAAATCAGGAAATTAATTGTAATCACTCACCAATTATTTTTTTCTTCAAGGGTTTCGTGTTTTCATTTGTTTAGTATTTTAGGTGCATTTTCAAACTGTTCTGTTACATTTCAAGGGAAATGAGCTATTATGATAATGATATGGTTAAGAAAGGATGGAGCGCCTGGGTGGCCCAGTTGGTTAAGCAGCCAGCTGGCCAGCTCTTGGTTCAGCTCAGGTCATGATCTCAGGGTCCTGGGATTGAACCCTGGGATTGAACCCTGAGAAGCTTTGTTCTCATCAGGGAATCTATTTGAGGATTCTCTCTCCCTCTGTCCCTACACTTGCTCTCTCTCAAATAAATAAATCTTTAAAAAAAAAAAAAGAAAGAAAGAAAGAAAAAACTCACTCTTTTTAAAAACACACTTTCCTTCCTTTCTTTCCTTATCAAAGGGCCTTAGACACAAAGATAAATAATGCCAAGTGCTCTCAACTAGTTTACAGTCTGGCAGAAAGGGGGTCATTAAAGGAATGCCAGTGATGAGGTTGAAAGAGGGCTTGAAGGTGGACTGGACTCACAGAGAATGGGCACCTGACCACATTTATGGCATGGGAGAAGTGGTCAGGGAAGATTTCAAGAGCCCCGACCCATCTACCCATCTTCTACCCCCAGGAGTGCACACATCTCCGAGGTGGTGCATCCAAGCTTGGATTCATGCTCTAGGCAGGAGGAATAGCATGTACAAATGAAGGAGGCCCGGGAGGAAATAAGGATATCTTTATTTTGGGAGTAAGGGATTGACTCATGTTACAAAATCGGCAGATTCTAAAGTAAGTCTTGAAAGATAACAGGAAAGGAGGGAGCAGATATTACAAATAGCAACTGAAGCCAGAGATAGGGGAAGAAGATTCTTGGACCCAGATAGTGATTCTGGGGAAAGAAAGATCAGGAATGCAGGCTGAGTAAGGAGGGCAAGAGGGCCACATTTAAATATGAGGATTGAGCAACACTCATCACTTCAGCGGTGAGACTGGGACTTGACTCCATATCAGGAGTCAGCCAATCCGGTCTCCTTGGGTTTCTGGACTCCAAGCCCTGGTCCAGTGTTCTATACCAATAGAGGAAGGGTGATGGTGGTGGTGGTGACAATGGTGTCGATGCTTCCGGTTGCTATGACGTGTGTATCTCAGGGCCTGGAAGTGGGGCAGAGAGTTTTTTAGCTCCCAGATGAGAATGAATAAGGTAGTAAGGGTGGCAATCAGATGTTCTCTGAATGAAGCCCTCTTCAAGTTTCCAATAATATCAGCAACATTTTTCTCCCAAGGTAAAAACAATGTTCTTATTGAACTTTGTTATTTTCTGCTAGATTAAAAAGCTTTTTGAAATGATAAAATTGTGGACAATATTGGAAAAATCTCATCGAGGACAGGTGTATCCCTGACAGGAAACGGCTCTTGTGGTGTTTTTGGAGGCAATTAATAGGCTTGATGTTTGGGGGAAGAAGGTTCCACAGTGATGGGCACACTGTATACCATCAGAGATTAAGACATTAAATGGATGAATATAATTTGTCATAAGTAAATGAAGTAGAAACAGGTACAATACCAAGATCTACGTTAACCCCCAAAACCTCTGCAGGGCAAAAGGAGCTCTATTGTGCTAACTGGGGTAGAGTAGCAACAGGAGTCAATTCATAAGGACTGACAGTGGGATCTTATTTTCAAAGAAGAGTCCTTGGTTGTTACCTGTTATTTAAGCCAGGTAGAAGCCCATGCCATGTCAACAGGAGTCCAGAAACTTCCTAGAGAAATTGTTGTCCTAGGGTTCACATCAACGAGAGGACAACCTTTTCGTTTACCCAGCCCACCCTCTACCCTAACTCACCCAGAGATGATGACGACAATAACACTTATGAAGGATAGTGGCATTATTGGCACTTGACCACGACACAGGGATTTTAAGGAAGAGAAATTGTCTGGTGGCTCGGGCGTACTGACAAAATATACTATCATCTTAGGCTAATTATACTATAATTTATAACGTACCTTCTCTTCCTCAAAGCAGATTATATCAAAACCATTCATGAATGCACTGTCTCAGAATCTATGTAGAACCCAGAGTTGAGGCAAACCTAATCCTTGTCTGCAGGGAACTTCTACTCTTGCTGGAGAGAGGAGCAGTAAGCCTCTTATAAAATGCAAATACTTTTTATTCATTACCACTTATAAATACAAAGTGAAAGCTCAAAGTGATAGTTTCAAACACCAGGAAAAGAAATGAATTTCTTATGAATTCTACAAAGGTCACAACCCAGCAGACCAGAGCTATATTTATTTGCCTGGCAAAGTGTGTTTTTTTCTTTTGTTTTAATTAAATTGAGATGCCTTTAGGGGAGACAAGTTCCCTCCAGTTCTCCCAATTACCCATTTATGCTGCCTAACTGGCTCCTGGGGATGTGGGAGTTGCATCTTTAGGTAAATGCCTAGTGTAGAGGGGAAAAAAAAGACCACTGTGAGTTGAGAGAGCGAAGAAAGATACTAAGGAAAATCTGGGTCCTAAAGGGTAAGATTTGGATAGAGGGAGTTTGGGAAAGGATTGGGCAAGAACCCTTCCTCTTCTAACTGCTAAATTTCACATCAATTGAAATATAGACACAGATACAGGTAGGTACCCGATTTGAACAGTAGCTTTATTATATATGTGTTAGGATAGGTTAGGCTCTTCTGTATTACGAAACATCTCCAGAGTCTCAGTGGCTTACTGCAACAGAAATATCCATGACTCATTTCTGCTACATGCCCAGTATGGGTCTGCTGCCTGCTCCATTGTAGTCATGCAGGGGCTCAGACTGACAGAACTGTATAGGTCTTTGAACTTGGGTGTGTGGGCTGTGCGGGAATCAGCTTTTAGGTCCTCAGCCTCCACATGGCCTCTTTCTTAAAAAACTGTCTGCCTGAGAACTTAGCCCTCCCTCCCACAATCACACTTGTCTACTTTTTAAAAGAAACCATATCTTTGACCCATACTCATTTTTACTGTTGTTCCCTTCTCCGGGGTGAAAAAAATCTCTGGTGTGCTAAAAAAGTGGGACAATTTGGGAATGTTTAGTTCCTGAGGCAAAATTTTGGGAAAGAGACTTTTTAACTAAGGAGTATAGAAGGGAGCTAGTTTCAGAATCATGGCCAGACACCCACCTTCCTGTTCTCCTTCCTTCCTTCCTCCCAGCTATCTATCCATCTGTCCATTGCTTGATCGATCTATTTATCTCATGTTATCTTAAACTTAGATTTCAGAAATGAATAACAAACATCACAAGGATATTTATTAACACATTGGGTTGGATTTTAAAAAAATGAAGCCATAGTTTTGTTTTTTTCAGAGTACACGCAAGGGGCGGTGTGAGTAGAGGGGAGGGGCGGAGAGAGGGAATCCTAAGCAGATTCCATGCCCAGCATGGAGCCAACTTGGGGCTTAGTCTCTCGACCCTGAGATCGTGACCCGAGCCGAAATCAAGAGTTGGACGTTTAACTGACTGAGCCACCGAGGCACTCCTGAAATCACGCTCTTTGTTACAATTCAAACTTGGTTTAGCTGACTGGTTTGACAGTCAAGACCTCCTTGTCCATTGGGTTATATGGCAGACATTTTTTATGAATTAAATGAGCTAAAATTGGCAGCCCCAAGGTTTTAATGAAAATATATTTAAAGCATATTTACAATTATAGTCTGAAAATCACATGCCTTTCTATTAAACATATGATAAACATTTTAGAAATAAACTTAAAGTCTAAAGTCTTTTAGAGAGTGTGCTAGCAAGAAAGCAAAAACCAAAAAAAAAAAAAAAAACAAATTATTTTTAAAGCCCATGATCTAGTGGTCTTAGCATCCTGACTGGAATGGCCCCACCATAGGGTGAAGAAGCAGCCTTCGCAGTAGTGGTTTCACGAGCAGTCTTAGGGAGAGGAAAATGGGCAGGAGGCCCAGAAAGAGCAAGTGCAAAGCAGGACAGATGGGGAGAAGGTGAGCGCCGACAGACAGATGTCACAAAATGGTCCTAGCGGTTCCTGCTGGGTTCAAGGTTCCAGGCCTATCCTCCAACACCCAGAGTTTCTCTTTGGTTGCTCAGCCGGCCCATCCTCTGCCTCACCAAGGTCTGTGCTGTCATAGGACCAGCAGCGGCCACAAGTTTGTGTCTTAGCCAAAGCCCATCACCACTAATATAAAAAATAGTTTAAAGTTAGTGCTCCAAAGTGGTAAGGTCAAGGGCACACCTGGGTGAGGAGAGCAGCCCTTAAGAACAGATCTGTGAAAAGCACTTTGAAGATATGTTGAGCACAAGACTGGGGAGCCAGGTGTCCCTGTGATTGCACGTGTCCCTCCCATCCCACCCATTGGGGTTTTCGAGAGAGCACAGCTCACCCCTTGCTCCTTCAGGGAACTCCCAGAGTGAGTGTCACCAGGATCAAAGACCGCAATTCCAAGAAGACATTATCTGAACTGTTGTCCATGCCCAGCAGTGGCTGCTCAGGGGAGACTTTAGTTTTCTCATTTTTGGAGAAAAACGTTTAGGTGGACTGAATGTAAATAAACAATGAAGGCTTTCTTTGGCAGGGTTACTTTTTATTCCCACAAAGAAAAATAATTGGAGCATGTTAAGGAACATTGATAGGACTTCTGGGAAGTGATAGTGAAAATGAGAGCGGACCACGGGGAGAACACGTTGTATCTTAATTAGAGCACTGTGAAAGGGAGAGGAAGTGTCCAGCATGTTCACTTGGTGTTGGATTTCTGATTGTGCTCCATCACATCCCAACTGTCTGGAGGCCTCAGGGTGGGCAGTGCTGTCCTCAGTCTCTCTCTGGGCTGGTCTGAGGAGGGAGGATAGAAGCAAGGTTAACAATTTAGGCTTGAGTCAGCCAGACCATGGCTCAGACCTCAGCTCCAACGTCACTGGGGACTTACCCTCTTAACAGTAATTACGAGTAGCTGAATATTAACAATAGTATCTTCTAACACATTGGTGGAGTGGTTAATATGTACCTAGCCCTATGCTATGTTTTTAATATCGTTTGTGAAACAACCCATATATATAAAACAATTCTACTACAAGGAACCTGAGCTTTATTTTTTATTTTTTTATTTTTTAAAAAGATTTTATTTATTTATTCAACAGAGATAGAGACAGCCAGCGAGAGAAGGAACACAAGCAGGGGGAGTGAGAGAGGAAGAAGCAGGCTCACAGCAGAGGAGCCTGATGTGGGGCTCGATCCCATAACGCCGGGATTACGCCCTGAGCCGAAGGCAGATGCTTAACCTCTGTGCCACCCAGGCGCCCCCTGAACTTTAAATCAGGAGTTTTTGGGGGTCCCATGGGTGGTATGTCAGATTCTAGAAGCCACACTCTGAACCCCTGGGCTATGCTGTCCTGGTTTTCTACACTGTACATGAACACCTCTGTAGTAGAGTTGTGAGGATTTAATGAGCCAGTGGGTGTGAGGCAAATGGCATAGAGACTGATGCTTTATTGAATTAACAATAAATGCAAATGACTGAAAATGCTAACCACCAATATTTATTGCTTGCTTACTGCTTACTGACTGTTGCTCTATGCTCTTTTGGGGTATTCATTCATTCAATCGTATCCTCTTACCAGCCCCGTGAAGTAGGCATCGCAATAATCCCTTCTTACGAATGCGGAGGTTATAAATGGAATGGTTCAATAACATGCGAAGGTCACGAAGCCAACCAACGGTAGTGCTGTCATCTGCACGCATTCCATCTGGCTCAAATGCCCAAGCTCTGATTAAGCAACACTGTCTTTATTATTGTCACTGTAATAGGTAGTAGGAGTCAGGGCTCTCTGGAGAAAGAGAGTCAATAAGGGTGTAAGTATAGATACATAAAGAGATTTATTGTAAGGAATTGGCTCATGCAGTTATGGAGGTAGGCAGGTCCCGAGCTGTAGGGTGAGTCAGCAAGCTGGTGACCCAGGAGAGCGAGTGGGTATAGTTCTAGTCTGAAGCCTGGCATTAAGACCCAAGAAGAACCACTGTTTCAGTTTGAGTCCAGAGGCAGGAAAACGTCCTGGTTCAAATGGTGTCAGGCAGAAAAAATTCTCTCTTACTTGGGGGAAGGTCAGCCTTTTTGTTCTATTTAGGCCTTCAACTGATTCAGCAAGGCCCACCCCACATTAGGGAGCAGTCTGTTTTACTCAGTCTACCCATTTAAATGTTAACTCTATGTAAAAACATTCTCATGGAAACACCCAGAATAATATTTGACCAATTATCTATGCATCCTGTGGCCTAGTCACATTGAAACATAAAATTAGCTGTCATAAGTCTGTCCTTTGCAAACTTGACACCTCTGTGCATCTCCTTAAACCATACTTAATCTTTAAATAAAGATATCAATGAGGTCATAATTCTTTTACTGTGTTCTTTTGTTTATTAATCTTTTTCCTTTAAGAAAGATGTATGGACCTCTTGTACTATAGCTTTATTATATACAGTTGACCCTCGAACAACACAGGGATTGGGGTACCAACTCCCCCACACAGTTGAAAATCCCTGTATAACTTGACTCATCAAAAGCTTAGCTACTAATAGCCTGCTGTTGACTGGAGGCCTTACTGATAACCCAAACTATAGATTGATACATTAGTATATTCTATGTATTATATGCTGTATTCTTACAATAAAGTAAGCTAGAGAAAAGAAAATGCTAAGAAAATCATAGGGAAAGTACATTTATATAGTACCATACTACTAAAAAAAATCTGCACATTCGTGGATCTATGCAATTCAAATCCATGTTGTTCAAGGGTCATCTGTAATCCGTAATGCAATTATTTGTGAATGTGCTTGTTTGCCCTACATTCTTCCTGTTTCTCTCTGGCAAGGACTGGGCTGTTCTTACCTTTGATTCCCACCACTTAACACAACACATGCTTGTAAACATAAATGAAACCGGCTTATATGTTGAATAATTCACTGACACCAGAGTGAGACCTTTTCTTGTGAAGATCAGAATGGGATGGAGACGACACCATATAGACAAATAGTGAGAGCATAACCATGATGCACTGGCAGAACCGCAGTCAGGGTTTCACAGGACTAGGAAGCCCTGTGCCTCACTGAGGCTGGCATGGAACATGAGATGGGCTGGGGGGCAGCGTGCAGGGGTGGCTTCCAGAGGAGGTCATGCTCAAGTTCAGATTTGAAAGACACAAAATTTTTCCAGGTAGCAAAGACCTAAAGTATACTGGAAGAGAGCAGCATGCAGGAGGAAAATCTAGAGAAGTAGCCCCAGGAGAGATGGTGAGGGGCTTTGTCTAAGTGCTGGAGAGTGGGTCCTTAATTTTCTCCCTCATGGGGATCTGCTGAAAGATTTTAAGCAGGACAGAGGCATGATCTGATTTGCATATTAGAAATATCTCTCTTGCTGCACCGAGGATGACAGATTGACTGCATGGGGTGAGACTGGAGACTGGGGGGCCGCTTAGGGGACCATCACTGTGAACTAGGCAGTGACGCCGGGAGTCTAAAGTGTGCCATTGTTGAGGCTTGCTCCCAACGAGGCTGTGGTGAGCTTCCTGAGAGCTGGGATCGCTCCCCTCGGCCTCCCGCTGCAGTGTCTGCTTGACAGCTCCATTTGTAAGAGGAACGAATGACTCAGTGTTAGCAATTGCACATGGGGCTTGGATGTTCAACTCTCGTGGACATTTGATGGAGAAACAAAAGAAAGGAAGGCTGACAGTAGCAAAGACCGAACAAATAGACTAGTGACTACCAGGTGTCACCTCCCTGTCTTCTGGAGATAAGTTTAATGAAGGAGCCACTATCAGCTGAGCTCAGGGAAGGATGTGGGGCGATGTTCCAAATGTGTAAGGGTTCCGCTTTCAGGGCTTTTATCTCCGTAAACTCTTGCCTGAAGCAGGCGAGAAAATGGTTGCTGGGAAAAACCAAAAAAGGATATAACTCTAGGTGAAATGAGGCATTGTTCTTTTCACATTGTTTTTATGGCTGCTGAGCAGGACTAAACTAGTAACGTATAATAGAAACAGGCAAAGTTGTCAAGAGCTTGTAGTCTAAACAATGTGTGTCTTAAAATGACTTGTTCCAAGCCATCGGGATATTCTATTTTGTGTTGTGCAGCTGTGAGAAAGTCCCCTTCTGTTGTGTGGACACTGTGAAAGTTACTCCGGAGAGCGAGAAGACATTTCCCTGGGCCCTCCGGGCATGCACTGATGCCCCCAGTCCCCTTCCCCTCCCCCAGGCAACCCAGAGGGAGCCTGCAGCTGAGGTGGTATGTCCTGGGCACCGTCTCGGGGCTGCTTCTCGTGTGGGGGGATCATCACTGCAAAGCCCGTTCACAGAATGCCTAACGTGTGGAGAAGGGTTGGGAGTTATTATGAAGAAGCCCAGGCTGGTTGGAGAAATAGCATTACTGGGCCAAATGTTTCCTCTTCCCTCCTGTTCTTGCTGGCATCTTGAGGGGTACCTCATCTACCTAGCTGCCCAAACCCAAGACTTCACAAATCCTAGATTTCACCCTGTGTCACGTAGGCCAGGCGAGGTGGCGCAGCAATGACAGATGACTCCAGGGTCTTCGTGTCTTTCAACAGCCACATTTGTTTTTTCATTCAGGTTGCATGTCATTTGCAGTTGGCTGTCTAACGGGACCCAGACTGATGGAGCCCGTCTCACATTGCTTGTCTTACGGCACAGGGAAAAGGGAACATAGTGATCACGTCCTGGGTCCTGCAACTTCTGCTGGGAAGTGGGGCTCGTTACTTCTGCTCACATCTTATTGGCAAAAGCCTGATGTCAAGATGGGAATATATTCTTCATCAGGGAAGGACAGCAGATCTGTTTGTAAAGGTGTTGTATCTGGAACCACAGAGAACAGAGTTCAAATCCAAGCTCTTCCACTTTCTAGCTAGGCAAAGTGTGCTTGATTTCCTTATTTCATGTCTTGGATATCTGGGGTCACCAGATAACCTATATGGTGAAGACAGGGACTTTTTGAAAATATCACTTTGCTTATCCCTCATCTACAGGGTATGTGCTCGGTTGAACAAATACATAATTTCGTGCAAGTGAGACTCCCCTGTACTAAGACTTGGAAGTGGGTAAGTATCTTTCTTGAACACTCCCCACTGACACCTTCAAGTCATTTTCGCTGCTCCTTCAATGCTCAAGTTCCACTAAAGTCTGTGTCATTAGACATTACTACCCAGTACCTGTCCTTTTAGATGTCCCCTGTAGACAGCTGAGCTGTTCCCTCTTGTTCATGTGAGACTGCAGTGCCTGGCCTCCCCCCACTCTGCCTTCTTCTTCTTCTTTTTTTAACTATTGTCATCTTTATTGGGAACTTCAGCATCTATACAGACAATCATAGTCAATGTCTTAACTTCTTGGTTCCTTTACCTCCTTACTTGTAGGGATGTTGTCCTCTGCTCCACTTCAGCCACTCCTCCTCCCCCGGTCTTATTTTAGGTTCTGTGACAACCAATAATTATACCACCTCCAAAATCTCTATTGTGAGATAGAGATTGTAAGTCTGCTCTCCGATCACCAAGCCTACCTTTCCACCTCACTGTCTTTACTCTTCCAAGTACAACTCCTTACGCTGGGGCCTTGAGTTTGTTGTCCCTACTCCTTTGCCACTACCCATCTCCCACATGTCAACAGAGCCTTCTGTCTCCAGCCTAGACACCTCACTGAAGTTAGCCAAATTGTGAGGTAAAGGGCAGAGTCCTCCAGACCACCAAGTCTGCCCAAGGCCTCTGACACCACCTGCAAGTTCGGGGGTGTATTAGTTCCTAGAGGCTGCTGTCACAAAGTGGTACAGACTGGGGGGCTTAAACAATGAAAATTTGTTGTCTCACAGTTATGGACACTAGATGTCCAAGATCAAGTGTCGGGAGGGTTGATTCCTTCTGAGCGCAAAGAGCGAGAATCTGCTCCAGGCTCTACCCTTGCTTCTAGTGTTTTGCTGTCAATCTTTGGCATTGTTTGGTCAGAAGAAGCTTCATTCCAATTTCTGCCTACATCTTCACATGACTTTCTCCCTTGCATGTGTGTGTGTGTCTGTGTCCAAATTTCCTCTTTTCATGAGAGCACCAGTCACAGGGGATTAGCGGCCCACCCTACTCCAGTTGACTAATTATATCGGTCATGAGCCATTTCTCAAATCAGGTCACATTCTGAGGTTCTGAAGGTTAGAACTTCAACATAGGAATTTTGGAAGAGTGCAAATCAACCCATAGAAGGGTTTTCTAAAACCATCCTCAGGTTTGATGATTTACTAGAAAAACTCCTAAAACTCACGGAAAGCTGTTCTCATGGTTATGTTTATTACAAAGAAAGGATATACCAGAATCAGCCAGAGGAGGAGACTCATATGGCAGAGTCTGGAAGGGTTCCAGACATAAGGCCTCCGGTGTTCTTAGGACAAGTTACTCTCCTAGGATTAATGTGTGGTAATACACAGTATTACCAACTCCGGGAGCTTATCCACACTTCGGTGTTTAGGGTATTTATTTATTTATTTATTTATTTATTTATTTATTTTTAAAGATTTTATTTATTTATTCGACAGAGATAGAGACAGCCAGCGAGAGAGGGAGCACAAGCAGGGGGAGTGGGAGAGGAAGAAGCAGGCTCATAGCAGAGGAGCCTGATGTGGGGCTCGATCCCATAACGCCGGGATCACGCCCTGAGCCGAAGGCAGACGCTTAACCGCTGTGCCACCCAGGCGCCCCTAGGGTATTTATTTATTTTAAAGATTTTATTTATTTGAGAGAGAAAGAGGGAGCATGAGTGGGGGGAGGGGCAGAGAGAGAGGGAGAAGCAGACTCCTTGCTGAGGGCAGAGCCCAAGGCTAGGCTGGATGCAGGGCTCAACACTGGCTGGATCCCAGGACCTGAAATCACGACCTGAGCCAAGTCAGACGCTTAACCTTAACTACCTGAGCCACCCAGGTGCCCCTGGTATTTAGGGTTTTTATTGGAGCTTTAGTATGTAGGAATGATTGATTAATTGCCCATGTGGTTAAACTCTGCCTCAAGGGCAGTTGATACTACGTGACCCAAAGTCTCCCCCCTCCCTCATATAGCAGATGTGGCCAGTGCTACCTCGAACCATCTTGTTTTCATAAACTATTAGGTGTGGTCCTAAGGGCCCACCATGAATAACAAAAGACACTCTTATCATTGAGGACATTCCAGGGGTTTAGAGGTTACCTCCCAGTTTTCAGAACTGAAGCCAGACCTCTCTTTTGATGAAGCCAAATTCCTTATGACACAACACCGGTCCTTTGCCTGCTGATTCCATTGAACGGCTCTGATTAAACCCTGACCTAGTGAAATCCAAGTCTTCCTCCTCGGTGCCTGCAGCCAAGCAGCTGAGCATTGCTGGAGAAAATCTCCGAACAGGGTAGATGGTCTCACTTCATGAGCATGTATCTCAAATGGGCCCTCTTTTCTGCCAGTCTTATTACACTTGCCTGGTGCAGCCCCTTTATCTTCCTGTTTGATTTTACTGTCTTCTCTACATACACCTCCTGCCCCATTTCTACAAGCCTCTCTCTCAGATGATAAATCTCATATTTTTCATTGAAAATAATGGTCGTAGTAAGAGTGACCTCATATTTCCTTCCCTAAATTCATCAGCCTTTGAGCTACTTGACCCCACATACTCTGTTTGCCCTCCTGGTACATAACCACCCCTCTACTCCCAGTGGCTCCCAAATGGCCCAACTTATCTCCTAATCACCCAGGTCCTGTATTCAGCTCTCCATCGGGACTTCACCTCTTGGATGCCCCCCATAGCCTTCACATTTACCATGGGCATCATGGAACTCTTGATTCCCCTACCTCTGTTCCAAAACTAAGCTGCACCTAGACTTTCCCATCTGAGGAAATTCACCATTTTCCTTCAGGCTCAGACTCAAAAATGAGGAGTTACCAATTCCTTCAACCCTCCCTCCCAGTCAGGCTTTAAGCAAGTGTGTCCATGATACCTTCAAAACACAGTCTGCACCTGACCACTTCTCACCATCTCCACCAATAAAGCCTTAAATGCAGCTCTTTACTTGGAACCAGTGCAAACATTTCGTAAGCATTTCTTTTGCTCCCATCATTTATATTTTCCAATCTATTCTGTATGCAGCAGCCAGAGTAATCTTTATTAAATGGAAATCATATGTAATCATCACCCTGTTGTCAATTAGACTAAAATTCATCCTCTTTTCATGACCTGTTCGCACATCAACATTATTTCAAATTTGGGGCTTGTGGCAAACACTGGCTTGTTGTTGAATAAACCATTTCCCTTTTATTCTTGGTCACACACACATTTCCTTGCCTCCTCACAGGTGGGTGTCTGAGTTGTTGCCAGTAGAATGTGAACAGAAATGATCCTTTCCTATTCTGGTCCAGAAAACTGTCCACATGCAAGCTTATATTCTCTCTCTCTCTCTCCATCTACTACTTGAATACAGAGGAGGATGAGGCCTTAATTATGCTGAATCCACATTTTGGAAGAAGCCTGAGTGTCTGAGTGACTTCTGTGAAACAGGGCACCTCCTCACCCCTCCCTTAAGGCCTTCATTGGACTGTAATTTTGCCTAGGTGAAAAATATGTTTTTATTGTATTAGACCTTTGATATTGGGGGGGGGGTGTTAGTTATTACAACTGTTAGCATAATTTAACAAATAGAAAACTCTTGTGCTTTTTTCCCCCTCTTTTTAAAAGTCTCTTTCCCATGATCTTTGTATGGCTTCCTCCCTCTCAAGATTTAAGGTTTGGCCAAATGTTGCATCCTCCTCAGAAAGGCTTCCTCTGGTCCCTCTATCTAAGCAGTTCCCCAGCTGTTCCCCAGTTCATATCAAATTTTCCCACTTGTGTTCTTCACAACACTAACCACTATATGAAATTATATGGAAATGTGAATATGAGTTTATTTGTCCTTTGTACATACATTCATATGCCTGTCTTCCCAGCACAGTGTGAATTTCAACGGGGTGCAAGTCTTGTCTATCTTTTGCATCACGGCATTCTCAGCTTCTGGAACAATATCTGGCACACAGTAGGCACTCAACAAATACCTTTTTGAATTAGTTAATGCATTTTAATAGATCCCAAATAGATTTTAGAGTGATAGTATGAATTCCCAATTTGATGTTACTTTTCTATCTGAGGGAAGTCTTGCTTTTAATGTTTTGTCTTACAAATAAGAGAATAAAATGGGTAGTACTAGGAAAAGAAGTGTGTGGTATAATAAAAAATAAATGTTTGGTCTTTGTCCCTGGTACCTGGCATAGAGCTCCTAAAACCCTTGGGATTTCCTGAGTAATAAAAGTGTCTTCTGTATGCTAATGAGATGATTCAAGTAGGGGGTGTGCAAGATAGCTCCAGGATGAGGACTGGTTATCAGAAAAGCCAACCATGTGATTAGAGGCTTGGAGCCTTCTGCTCCTACTTCCTTCCATGTCTGGAGAGTGGAGAAGGACCTGAGATTGAGTTCAATCATGAATAACTAATGGTTTAATCAATTATGCCTACATAATAAAACCCCCATGAAGACCCCGAAACAGTGGAGTTCAGGGAGCTTCCAAGTTGGTGGACATATTCGCTTACTAGAGGGTGGTACACCCTAACACCATGGGAACAGCATGAAGACAGATGTTCCTGGGCTTGGGACATTTCTGGACCTTGAATTATGTACATCTTCATCTGGCTATTCATTTGTATTCTTTATGATAACCTATAATAGGATAGCAATTTATAATATGTGAGCTGTTCTAGCAAATTTTGAAAACTGAAGGAGGGGTTGTGAGGATGCCTGAATTTGTAGCCAAATTGGATGGAAGTGCAGGTAACCTGGGGACCTGGGACTTGTGACTGGCATCTTTAGTGGGGCAAATCTTGTGGGACTGAGCCCTTAACTTGAGGGGTCTGCAGCAACTCTGGGTAGTTGGTGTCAGAATTGAATGCAATTCCAGGATACCCAGTGGGAGTCAGAGGACTAGAGAATTGTTTGGTGTTGAAATGACGTTTTTCATGTCAAAGACCACACAAAATGGGAAATCATTGGCTTAATGTATTAAATAGCTGGCTTCTTACCCCAAGCTCACTCTGGAAGAAGGGCATTTGAGCTTAATCCTTCAGGAGGCAGCCAAAATAGTATTTATGGAAGGCCCCTTTCCTCCCCTTGAATGCATTTTCCCTACTCAGCGATACTGTTGTGGTGTTAGGGACATGGTTCAATAATACGGATGAACAGAAGGCAGCAAAGAGGAACAACTCCATCTTTATGTCTACCCCAGTACAAGATACTCTCATTGCTTTTTCCAGACTACAACATTTAGACTCCAAATGTTACACTGTCCCCTCCATATGTTAACTGTCCCTCAACCCCAATTTTTCTCCACCCAACAGCCAGAGTGACTTTTTCAAGCCCAGATATGGCTAGGACAGTAAGCAATGACCTACTGTTCAAGGTTCTGTGTCACCTATTCAATTTCACCTCTCCAACTGGATGTCTTCTACACTCACCAGGACCCCGAGCTCTGGCCACCTTTATGTGATTATGTGGTTAATGTCTTTTCTTCTCACTAGAGTCCAGGAGGTTAGGGATTGTGTTCTTTGCTGCTTAGCATTTTATCTTCAAATGCCAATCACAGTCACTAGCAAATAGTAGATGTTCAATAAATTTGTGTTTGAATGGATAAAAGGAGAATGAATAATAGAATTCAGGTCCTATCTTACTGATAACAAGGGAAAAGTTAAAGATCGCAAACAAGTCATGAACTCTATTGTATAAGTGGACTGGAGAGAAAATTCTGTTATCACGTTAGCTGTGGATAGTCTATTGGGGTGGGAGGCAGTAACCTAGATATCCAGGTTTCTGATGAGAAGGTGGAAAACCTCTTGCTCACAAACCACTTGGAGTCATTGGAGCCCACAGACAGTGTGATATTTCAGGGCCATGGAGACTTACAGGCAATCCCTGGAATCCTTAATGATCAATCTTAGTCACTTGCATCACAGGCTCTGGTTACTATGTTACATGTAGGCCAATTGAGTGCTTGATTTTTAAAAAATATTTTGTGTCATTTTTTCAGACCACAGCCTCCTGCTTGTCAAGTTCACATCATAATGTGTATGCTCTCTAGAACCGGTGGGAAAAACAGAACAAGAAATTCTTATATTAGGCATTTTGCAAGAGACACCAACTAACAAACGTGGCAGAAAATAGGTTGAAGATATTGATAGATAAAGAGACCATAGCCATTTATCAAAGAAGAAATCAAAATAACTAATAAACATAAAAAATCTGTTCAACCTCTTTAAGAATCTAAGATAATAGAAAATAAAAGATTTTTTTTTTACTATAATGTTTAAAGTTTTTAAAAAATGGTGTCAGCAGGATTGCACGCAGTGGACACTTCAATGCTTGTGGAGTGATTTGCTTCAACTTTTCTGTAGCAAAGTGTATTGGTGATATATAACAGGACCATGGAAAATATTTTATACCTTTTGTAAATCACCTTCCCAAAATCAATCCAAAAGATGTTTGACATGGTGTTATTTACATTAAAAAATAAAATCTCATGAAAATCCACCCTTAATATCTAATAATAGAGGAGTAGTTAAAAAATATGGCATTGCCATATGAAGAATTTCAATAACAGGGAAAATGCCCAGAAGGTTATTTAGTAAACAGAGCACGGTACAAAACTGTATCATTAGATGTCAACTTATAAAAGAATATTTGCATATGGTAAAAAAAGAAAATATAAAATGTTTTCATGTCTAGACATAAAGAGGAAAATAAAAACCAGCATAATCTCACAATTCTCAGTACAGATATAAGACAACACAGTATGATTCTTTATATTATAGATTTTCAAAATTTCTACATTAATCATATAAGTTTAGAATAACATGGAAAAAGTTATTAAAAACTCAGGCAGTGGTTTGAGGTTAGCTAGGCTTAGGTTCTGATCTTGGTTCTGTTACTTCTTATTGTGGTCTTGAGCAAGATGGTCAGGATCTGTGGGTTTCAGTTTTCTCATCTGTACAGTGGGCATAATAAAGTATAGGGTTGCTGGTAAGGTCAAATGAAATATAATACCTAAAGTGCTTGGCATAGCTCATGACATAGAGTAGGCTTTAATGAATATTAGTATTCTCAGAATCACAGAATATGTGAATTTCAAATGCTGGAGGATGTCTTATCAAACCTTCAGGGTACATGGGGAGCGCAGCTGATGATAAGAGAGGACACTGGCTTGTTACCATAGCATCGGTCATAAGCACCCACGCTGTCTTTGAACCTCAGCCTCTGATTTTGCAAACCTGTTCTGTTTTCTTTTTGCTAAGCCTTGCTTCCTTGCTTCCTTGGAGAAAGAATTCAGCCTTGAATTGCTCCTTTTTGGTTTGGTTGGGTTTGATGTTTTTTTATGCTATTCATTCCTGCAAAGGCGAACAAATTTCCTAGAGTGATTATTGATGCTAAAGCCTAGTAAATTACATACATTCTGAGAGAAGAATTTAAATGACAAATACTGCTTACTATCAGCTGAGAATCACTGAGTGCAGGAAAAGTGACAGACCACATCAGGGGAAGTTGGGTTAACCTATGTGGAAAGTTAAGTTTACCTCATAGCAAAGAGAAAGGGACTTGGGAAGGAAGGTCTTAAATTTACCAGGACAGAGCCTGCTGACTGGCATCTTTACTTGGGACTCTCTTCTCACTTGTTCAGCTTTCACACTACGGATGTGAGCTCTGTACAATTAACCTCTGCTGAAAACCACTTCTGGCCTTTTATTGCCTGCAAGATAAAGCCGAGACATTCTAGTATGGCCCGAGCCCTTCACCATCTGCCAACCATTTCTCTTTTCTGCTCTGTGCATTTTCTTGGACTGCAGTGCCTCATCCCTTTTTTAGCCTATCTGAAAAGCTCTTACTCATACTTCAAGACCCAGAGCAACTGTCCCTGGACTGTAAGTTCCCCAACTAGACTGTGAGTCCATGATGTCAGGGAGAGGGTCTCATTCATCTTTGCACTCTCTGAGTTTGAATGTTTCAGCTGCAAGCAACGGGAATCAGACTAGTAAGTTAACAGTGCAGGCATGTGTTATCTCACTGACCGTAAATCTGGAGATAGCAGTTCTAGGATTGGCCCTGGGGCTTGATAACTTTGTGTCTTCATTTTTTCCCTCAGCCAACCTCAGAGGGCAGCCATGTTTCCTTTTGTGGTCATGTGATAGCTGCAGCAGCTACAGCTGGCAGGTGAGGTTCTGTTAGGGAGGAAAACATGTACAGTGTTAGGTAGGCAGGACAGTATGCAAGTGCAGAAGAGCAGAAGTGGTGGATTAAAGGCTTTTGTTCCTGAGCCCTCTTCTTTTTTAATTAATTGGATAGACATTTTCTCAGGAGCTGTCCAGATTTTTCTCTTGTATCTCATTGGCTAGAAATGGGTGACACAGTTACTCCTAAGCCAATCACAGGCCAAGGGGAATGGGATGGCCATGACTAGTCAGTCCAAACTTGACTCCTCCCTTTATTTTATTTTTATGTATTTATTTTTTTATTATGTTCAGTTAGCCAACATATAGTACATCATTAGTTTTTGATATAGTGTTCAGTGATTCTTTAGTTGCATATAACACCTAGCGCTCATCACATCACATACCCTCCTTATTGCCCATTGCTGAGTTACCCCATTTCCCCCCACCTCCATTTCTGTAACTCTCAGTTTGTTTCCCATAGTCAAAATTCTCATTTGATTTATCTCCCTCTCTGATTTCTTCCCACTCAGTTTTCCCTCCCTTCCCTTATGGTCCTTTGCACTATTCCTTCTATTCCACATATGAGTGAAATCGTATGATAATTGTCTTTCTCTGCTTGATTTATTTCACTTAGCATAATGCCCTTCAGTTCCATCCATGTCAATGCAAATGACATCATCCTTTCTGATGGCTGAGTAATATTCCACCTGTATATATGACCCACATCTTCTTTATCCATTCATCTATTGAAGGACATCTTGGCTCCTTCCACAGTTTGGCTATTATGGACATTGCTGCTATGAACATTGGGGTGCATGTGCCCCTTCTTTTCACTACATCCATATCTTTGGGGTAAATACCCAGTAGTGCAATTGCTGGGTTGTAGGATAGCACTATTTTTAACTTTTTGAAGAACTTTGAACTGTTTTCTAGAGTGGCTGTACCAGTTGCATTCCCTCCAACAGTATAAGAGGGTTCCCCTTTTTTCCACATCCTCTCCAACATCTGTTGTTCCCTGTCTTGTTAATTTTAGCCATTCTAACTGGTGTAAGGTGGTATCTCATTGTGGTTTCAATTTGTATTTCCCTGATGGCTAGTGATGTGGAGCATTTTTTCATGCATCTGTTAGCCATTTGCATGTCTTCTTTAGAGAAGTGTATGTTCATGTCTTCTGCCCATTTCTTGACTGGATTATATGTTTTTTTATGTTTGATAAATTCTTTATGGGTCTTGAATATTAGCCCTTTAACTGAGATGTCATTCGCAAATATCTTCTCCCTTTTAGTTGCCTTTTAGTTTTGTTGAATGTTTCCTTTGATGTGCATAAGCTTTTTATCTTGATGAAGTCCCAAAAGTTCGTTTTTGCTTTTGTTTCCCTTGCTTTTAGAGATGTTGACTCCTCCCTTTAGTCTGGAGCTGTCTTCTCAGAAATCTGCTTGATATCTGAACATCAGAGGGGTGTTCTTAGGAAGGAAAGGTATAATGATATTAGCTGGGTCACCAATAGCTTTTACCAGGAGAACCAGTACTGCATCTGATAGAATGTTCTCTGTAAAACCCTTCAATCCTTCTGTGAAGTTCTTCAATACTCTGTCCTGTGTGTCTCCATAGTCTATTACTATCACTGTGTCATAATTTCTGTTTGTATTTTCCTGTTACTGTATCTTAATTGCCCATCTGCTTGTCTCCTGAATGGAACTATTAGCTCTTTGGGGACAGTAAGCGTATTTTATTTAGGTTTCAATGTCAAGCATTTAATGTACATTTGTTCTCAATAAATGTTTGTTGTTTGATTTTTTGTGCAACTTCTATCAAATCTAATTTTTTTCTTTTTCATTTCTTTTGATGTTCTGTCTTCACTGAGACCATTAGTAATGTTATTAGTGCTTGAAATTCCATGTGTTGGAATGTCACATACCTATGGTCATATTTAGAAATGCAGTGCTGGTATCCATAATGAAGCTTGAGGCCCTGCTTCAGATGACAATAGCTACATAAAATAGATTTTGATTGAAAAATTTATTAATGATTCTTTGGGAGATAAAAACCTGCATTTGACTTTATCAAAGACAATATAAATTGAAAATTGAAAAGTTCAAATCTTTTGCATGAAAAATGGGTTTCATGCAACCCTAAACCAAATCAAACAAAAAAAGTTAATCCAGCTTTCTCGAAAATGACAGCTTTAGTCAAGCTGATTTATAGAGTTTCCAAGGCTTTTTGACTCTCGCTTTTCCTCTCTCCATACCACCCATTTATATGTATGCTTGGCGACTGTAACTCTCTCCAGTGGAATGAGTGAGGAGCTGTCTTTCTCTAAATGACCATGTCTCAGAACTTATGAAAGAAATTCTATGACATCATTTGTGCAGTAGGCATCTGTGCATGTGTGAGAGAGAGAGATTGCTGTAACTTAATGTGGCATGTAATAATGGTACGCACATCTTATTCTTCATCCAGAAAGCTTTTCCTGACCTTTGCATCTGGGTTAGGAAATCTTCCTTCCAATACCCTTAACACGCTCCTTACTCTATAATTATCTACCATGCTTAGCATAGTGCATGTGCTACAAATGTTGAATAAAGATTTTACAGGGGAGATATATGTATTTATATATAAATACACAGTTTATTATATATATATACACACATATATAAATACACACATACATAGCACTTACTCTATGTAAGGCATGTTTCTAAATGCTTTACACATATTCATTCAGAATTTTACAATATACCAAAGCACTTTTCACACATTGGCTCATTGATTCCTCATTTTCACTTTAGTGAGCAGATGGATAGAAATTATCCCCATATCACAGCGAGGCGAACTGACTCAGAGAGGTTCATTTATTTACCCAATATTTCATGGTTTGCAAACAGCGGAGTTGGGATTTTAACCTACTTATTCGGACCCTCAGCCCAGTGCTTTGCAAGAAGAGCCTTTTTGGAGCCCCTTTAACATTTTGAGGTTGCCACATCTGTGGTAGATGAAGACCAAAGGGGACTTTTGGCTATTTTGTGAAGTTGTTTAAGGAAACAAAGATTTTTTTTTCATACGTTTTTAAAATGAATTTTAGTAGTGCCTTAGCAAATGCTATGGTGGTGCTGCCTAATAATTCCTAAATTCAGTGTCTGAGATAACGCTGCAGTTGGCTAGGAGGTGGCTGATCTAGGTTGGGCTTAGCTGGTTAGTTCTGCATTAAGCAGTGGATTGGACAGGGCTCAGGTCCTGCAGGTAGTCTGGGCTCAGGCTACTCCATACGTGTTCACTCTGGGGTTTGAGCTGCTCCCTGCAACATGGTAATGGGCGAAGTACAAGAATTCAAGCCCAGTGACACAAACCCAGCTCAAGGCTCTGTGGGTGTCACATCTGCTAACATCCCATTGGCCAAGGCAATTTATATAGCCAAATGCAATTCAAGGGAGGAAGCACATTCTACCCATGATGAGGCCAGAGCAAGTTACATGGCTAGGGTCAATTTTGGTGGAATGGGAATTTAAACTTCCCCAGTGAAGATGAGGGAGAGATTAGGTCTAAATATTTTTCAACAGTAACTGAATCTACTACAAGGGAATTCTAAATAGGGTTGTCAGATATAGCCAATAAAAATGCAGGGTACCTAGTTAAACTTGAATTTCAGAAAAACATAAAATATTTTTAGTATAAGTATACCCCAAATATGGCATGGGACATACTTATACTAAAACATACTTGTTGTTTATACAAGATTCTAATTTAACTGAGTATTCTGTATTTTATCTGGCAATCCTAATTTTAGATGAATCAGTTGCTCTTCACGGGGTTAGACGAATAATATCTAATTGACCAGATTATGCAAAAAGTATACCCATGTTGATTTCTCCAGTAACTTCCCTTCTGCCAGGATTGGCTTTGCTCCCAGAGAACAGGCACAGGGTTCTCTGAAAATAACCATTAATTATTTTAAGGGGTAAGATAAATGAAGCCCTCAAGCCATTTAGCCACTGGACTTCTTGTTAAACATTCAATGACGGAGGCAGTAAAAAGGTGCTGGAGATTTTGTAATTTTAAATGATATCGGGGAGCAAATCTGGGCAGCCTATCCCTACAATCTCTCTCTGCAGCAGGATTCCAGGCTTGGTAATTATATGTTTGAGAGTGTTTATCTTTATCATGGCTTTTGCCTCCTCCATACTCATCTAAGTTGAAAAAAATATGGGTGTCCTCAGCACCAGATGAAGAATGGGGTGCTAACTGGCCATAAGGGCCAAAGCAGATTCATTTTCATTTGGGGACACTGATGTTGAAATGGTATGAAATCTTTATTTGGAATGACCCCCTCCCCTTCACCTCTCTGTTGTCCCTTACCCTCAAATAATTATTTATGGCCCACATACCTCCTCTGTGGTTATTGAAATAGAAGGGCAAAAGATACACCTGTGAATTGCTCTAGTTAGCCATTTGAAGGGATTTGTTGGAACAAATTACTTTGTTCTGTGTTTGATTGCTGTAGTGCCAGTCGTTTTTTTGAAGCAGAACACAGGATCTTAAATTGTCGTGTGTGTGCTTGTTTTTAAAGGTTGAGGAGGCAGAGTGGAGATAAATAGGATATGAGAAGTTTGGGATTCTTTTCTCTAAGCCTCGCTTCCCGTCCAGAAATATTTATATTGAAATGTGAGGCCTGCTTTTTGTAGATGAATGCCAGCCCCATAAACTTAGGATGTTAATTTTCATTTCTGCGGGGATTGGAAATGATTCATGGTTTGCCGGAGTTAGAGACACCGAAGCATTTTCTATTAACACCTGGAGCTGACTGCAGAGGTGAAAGGCAGGTCTTGTAGAAAGAAAGATATTGTCCAGGGAAGAAAAATGTCACTTTTGTAGGCTTTTGCTTTCTTTTGTGTGTGAAGATGAGAATTTTTTTCTTTCAAAAATAATTTGTCTTGTTGCAAAATGTCACTGCAAAAATCTGCTTGAGAAAATTGTGACTCGTCCTTCTGTTGATTCTTTTTGCCACGTTCATGAAAATATCACCTTAAGCATGTGGTGAAAATTAAGGGAAAATGAGCCATTTCACTTGGTTTTGTAAATGAGCACATTCTTTATATTCCTCAGTTCCATGAGAGTTACAAAGGGAAATTTCCCTTGGCTAGCTGATTAAATAAACATTTATTTGTGGAAGCAGCCAGGAGGAGAATGGGCAAACAAGTGGCACAATAAACAGGCACTTAAGTAATCATTTCCCTGGGTAGCAGCTGTGGCCTGGTTCAAGCAGAGGCTCCTGAGTCAAGAGAGCAGATTTTATTCTGAACAGAGGCACGGATTTTGGCATTCTTGCTTCCAGCCCTTTAGACTGCTAAATTAATCAGTTTTCAAGGAGTCTTGAGAATTATTAAGTGCATAATGATAATGATAAATATATTGATAATGTAGTGATACTGGTAATCATTGCTATTATTAACTGATCACTAACTATGAGAAAGATACTATGCTAAGCACTTTTTATACTTTGCGCCATTTTTAATCCTCTAAAAATCCTAGCATGAAGATTATATTATGGTCACATTTCACAGACAAGGGAGGGCCTGGGGCATGGGAAGGTCGGTAACTTGCCTGTGGTTCTGCAGGCATTATATAGGCAAGCCATATTTGAACTCAGGCTCTCTGACTCCAGTGCCAAAATCTTTTTACTTGAAATTCTATCGCAAGCTTTGGTATTGGTGTAATAGAAAAGATATCCTAAGATCTAACCATGCCTCCCCTACTGGATTATGTCCCTGCTTGATGTGTTACTTTTTCTGGGTTATATCTTGAGCCTTGCTTTCTTGGCCTTGGCAAGCTGCGTGGGATGTCAAGTAGGGAGCTAATGCTGCGAAAACTTTCCAGAGCCAGGGATTGAGAAGTCAGGTGGTCACAAGAGCTACGAAAAGCAGAGGGAAGAAGAGCGTATTACATTCAGGAGAGTATCAAGTGTCAAAAGTGTGACAGTGTGGGAGATGAGGAGAAAAGGTATCAGGAGGATCCAGAGTGTTTGCTGAGAATAGCTCCAATCTCCTTTTTGTTGTGTGTGTCAGGTGTGGTGGGCACTTGGGCCAGTGCTGTGAAGATAGATCAGGTGAAGGTCAGGGTCAACAAACTTTACGTTACTGTCACGGAGGCTGTTGTTGACTTCTCCAGTATCCATGGTCATTACTCTTGTGCGCGTGTGTGTACAATGGGAGGTAGAAGTGGGTGCAAGCATGGAAGGTGTTTCTGGTGGGGATCAGATACTTTCGTATCAGTAGATTTCCTCCTGGGGAATATTGGGCTAAGGTTTTGCACCTCTGATATAGTTTTGTTATCTTTAGACATGATGGGGATAACATCCTTACTCATTTTTATATTACTATAGATTACTCAGGCACATAAATTTTGATATAGGGAGGGTCAGGGCAGGAAAACATCAAGTCTGTTAACTTTTTGCGTAGATACAGGCCCAGGATGGACCCTGCAGAGGTGGCAACCAGGTCTGCATGACAGTGGGCACTTAGTGGGTGGCAGCTAAATGAGGCCCAGAAGTTAAACTTTCTACTTCACAGTTGCCCACAGCCCATCTCTACCAGGAACAATACTGTATTCACCTGTCAGGTTTATGGATGAGTCAGAGAAGTATGGGGGACTGTAGCACCCCCAGTGGAAAATCATTCTAACATCCAACAAAAGGTCACGAAGGAACAGCCTCATGGCCTATTGGACATTCCACTCTTAAATCCCTTGTGCTACCGGTGGCATGTCTTCGGTGCTACTTCTCTTAGGCTTGCTGCAGGTATACAAAAGTCAGGAGTTCTATAAGGAGGGGGCTGTTGCTCTGTAACATGGCTGGACTTGCTTCCTTTTTTTTTTTTTTACTAGTTTCCAGTTTCCACTGTGCTAAGTGAGAAGGCAGCATTCTGTTGCTCAAAGTTGTGGTGCCTGCTCCACCCAAGGGCATGTGTTTTGAACTGATAGAGGCCCAAAGAGCTTGGCTTTAAGCACGGTACCACCATCAACATGGGCCTGCACTTTTAGTAGGATGGAAAACTTCAAGGGAGAAAAGCTTTTAGATAGCTGGCTAATGGACACAACCTTAAAGAACTTAATACCACTCCCTTGCCCCCCCCCACCCCTGTCTCATCTTTCTTGGCAATAAGAATATTGAATAACTGTGCTGTCCAATGGAACTTTCCACAATGATGGAAAGATTCTGTCTCTGTGCTGTTGAACCACATAGTAGCCACTAGCCTTGTGTGGCTATTGAACACTTGAGTTGTGGTCAGTGTGATTGAAGGATTAAACTTTTAGTTCCATTTAATTTTATTTCTTGCAAATTTAAATAGCCACATGTAGCTAGTGGCTACTGAGTTATATAAAAGTACTTTGAATACTTTTGTCATGGCTTGGAGATGGCTTGGCAAACAAAGAACACATGCGCGTGCACGCACACACTCGTAGCACGCCGTCTACGATGTCTGCGCACATGCACGGCTTTATCATCACATCCATCGTCTCTAACACCCAGGAGGGTGATGCTCTTATTTTTCATAGTTTCTAGACGAGTTACAGAGCAGTACCATGTTTTATCTAAGGTTATTTAGTAAGCAAGCAGGGAAACAGGGCTCCAACCAGGCCTGTTTCTCAATCCTAAGGGCTGTAGGTGGTCATCATGAATCTCTCAAGAAAGACTCAGTCCCGCAGCTCTTGTCAGTCTATTGGCCACAGGACTGGGACAGCCCTAAGGTGGTTCACCTGAAAAGGAGAGCCTAGGACAATAACTTGGTTCTCATAATTTATTTTGGGAAATGATCCTGAAGAAACAGAATTGAGGGTCTGGGAAGTGAAATAGGAAAAGAAAGAAAGCCTATCTAAGGGTATGTTACTGAGAGTAGACAGCTGGGGCTCAATCCTGCAGGGACTATCTAAGGGATTGTTCAGAATGCTCCTTAATGTTGTCCAGCAGACACAATGGGTGGGGGGGGAATATTTGTCACCAGCTCCTGTTTCCACTGGTCGAAGAGTTAACTCCTTGCGTTTCAGGGTTTTTCATGCGCTGGCTTAGTTGAGTGGGCATCCACTGGCTCCCACGTGGTGGTGCAGAGCAACCTGGGGCAGAATGCAACAGTTACCTGGTGTGCCTGAGATAAGGAGCTATTAGGTTATACCTGTGTGCAGCTTGCTGCTACAGCAAGAGCTGGAGCTAAAAAAGTGGCTAAGAGTATATGAGATGGGGCATAAAAGATATCCATGGACCAAGGGAAAGGAACTAAATAGAGCAGCTGGGGGAAAGTCAGAAATGGGAATTAGGAGAGTCTATGAAGCTCTGAGAATGATTTCTCCAATAAAAAATTGAGAACAGATGGGCCTAAACTTTGATGCTGTCAGTGAGCTATAGTCTACTTGGTCGCTAGCACAATGATATTACTTCTGTGCAACATGCGTGGCACTGTTTTAAAGTGAGGCTTGAATGAAACATGAGAGACTATGGACTATGAGAAACAAACTGAAGACTTCAGAGGGGAGGGGGGTGGGGGAATGGGATAGACTGGTGATGGGTAGTAAGGAGGGCACGTATTGCATGGTGCACTGGGTGTTATACGCAACTAATGAAGCATCGAACTTTGCATCGGAATCCGGGGATGTACTGTCTGGTGACTAACATAATATAATAATAAAAAACAAGAACAGAGAAATTGAGCAGAATGAATAAAAAAAAAATAAAGTGAGGCTTGAATCCTCCATTGCCCCATCTCTTCCCAGCTGACTTCTTTATGCCACCTAGATGGAGTGAGCTCAGTGAAACCAATAATTCAATGTATTCCAGATTTAAGTTGTTATAATCTTATTCACTCATTTAAGGAAAGCATGACACAGAGGTTAAGAATATTGCCTCTGAAGCCAGATTGCTGGGTCCAAATCCTTGCTGTACTTTCCTACTAGCTTTGGGGCCTTGGGCAAATTACTTAACCCTTCTGAGGCTCAGTTTGTTCATCTGGAAATATGGGCTATAGTGCTTGTTTTATAGAGTTAATGGTGAAGATTAACTGAGTTAATGTATATGCAGGGCTTAGCACACTCCCTGGCGGGTAGAAAGCACAATATGCATGTTTGCTATTTGTTCATTCTCTGATACTGAATGCTTTAGTGCCTTACAGACACAAGGCACTGCTCTCCTTGATCAGTATGTGAGTCTGGGTCTGACAGTATTTTGCTTACTCCAGCCTTCTGAAATTCTTTATGCTCTACACTCTCAGACCGCCACCCTCCCCACTTTCTCCTCTGTTTTTACTGATCAAACCTTATTTTCCTTGCTGATTTCTCTTCTTTCTCCAACCTTTAAATGTTGGAGCATTTCAGGGCTCACTCAATCTTTGACTATCTTCTTTTAATCACTACTTTCTCCTGAAGTAATCTTGTCTAGTCTTGTGATTTTAAATACATCTTTATGCTGATATCTCCCAAATCTGCCTTTCTAGCTTTGACCCCTCCCCTGAGCTCCAGGCTCATCATTTTAACTCCCAACGTGGCATCTCCATTTTGGGATTTGCTAGGCACCTCAAACTTAACATGACCAAAAGAGAACTGATTTTCTTTTACCCTCATCCCTATCCCACCACTGGATCCCCTTTCTATCTTCCCTGTTTTGATAAATTAACTAATTGCTCAGGCTTCAACCCAGCAGTCATCTTGTCCTCCTATCCCATACTCAGTCCAACACTATATCCAAAATTGTCTCTAGTCTCAATATAACCACTGCTAGGATCTCCCTCTGTGGTTATGCGGACTGCACACTGCCCAAGGGAATTCCCACTAACATGACAGACATCATAGATTTGTATTTTTTTAATAAAAATTTTCCATAAGATGGCCTAAATGTTTCCTCTTCTCAAAAAAAGAAAAACAGAATATTAATCTAACAAATAGAATTAGAATATCTTGAGGATTTAGTGTCTCTTTTTAGATGAGATCAGGTGCATTCAGGGTGATATGGCACTAGACTAGATGCCTCTTTTTAATTCTCAGGATAGTGTTATGAGAACTAGAAGTGACCCAAATCATTGCCACAATTCTAGTTTAGGCCACAATTATCTCTTGCTCCGATTATGACAATAGCCTGATAATCAGTACCTCATAATCACCTTCTCTCTTTGCCTCTCCGGTGGTCCATTTTCCACAAGGCAGTCAGAGGAATCCTAGAGTACAAACCACTCTTGTTCTTAAACCCCTCTGTATTACTTATCTATTGTCCTATGACAAATTATCCACATAATTATCTTAAAACAACAGAAATTTATCATCTCACAATCATCATGGGTCAGATGTTCAGGACAGGCTTAGCTGGAAGTTTTAGCTCAGGGTCTCTGATGGGATTGCAGGTAAAATATTGCCCAGGGCCACAGTCATCTGAAGACTTGATCCGGAGGATCCACTTACAAGCTGGCTCACTCACATGGCCCATAACAGGAGGCCTTAGTGCTCTGCCATGCAGGCCTCTCTGTAGAGCTGCTTCAGTGTTATTACAACGTGTCAGCTGACTTCCCTCCCCAGGATGAGTGATCTGAGAGAGATAACAAGGTGGAAAGTGTAGTGTCTTTTATGAACTAGCTCAGTGGTTCTCAACCAGAAGTGACTTTGCCTCTCTTCCTTCCCCCGGGACAGTTGGCAATGTTTGGAGATATTTTTGGTCTTCGTAATTCGTTGAGGAGTGCTATTTGGTATCTAGTAACTAGAGGCCAGGGATACTGCTAGATATCCTACAATGTGAAGGAACATACCACCCCCTCCTAAATGAAGAATTATCTGATCACAATATCAATAGTGCAGTGGTTGTAAAATCCTGGTCTAACCTCAGAAGTCACATATCATCACTTCTATCATATGTCTTTGTTTTCACAGACAAAATCTGATATAATGTGGCAAGGGATGATACAAGGGCATGAACATGAGGAGGTAGGGATCATTGGGACCATCGTTGGTTACCACCACTCTCCAGTGACTTGGCCTTGCAATTAGAATAGAAGGTGAACTACTTACCGTGGTCTTCACGTTCTGCCTTGTTTGGCTTCAGCCTCCTTCTGCCACTTCAACTCTTCCCATCTCCTCCTCTTCCACTGTGCTCTAGCCACACTAGCTTTGCATCTCTCAAGCATGTCAAGCTTGACCCTGTTTCAGGTGTTTGTCTCTACCTTGAATTACCTCCCCTGATCTTTGTGGCTACTTCCTTCTTGACATTCAGGTCTACCTTAATGTCCCCTTCTCTCTGCTCTCACCTAAGCTAAAGCTGAGATACTTCCCTGAGCTGACACCAGTTATTATTATTCCATAGTCTTATTTTACTGCATTCATAGCATTTATCACTACCTGAGTTTATTTATGTATGTGTTCACATATTTATTTCTGTCCCCTCCCAGTAGAATGAAAGCTCTATGAGGGCAAGTACTTGTCCTATACTCCCTGCCCCTTGGGTAGTGCTTGGAACATAAGTAGCTGATCAATAGTTATTTGTTGAATGAATGAATGAATGAATGTGCTCTTTTTTAAGTGTTACAAATGAGTTTCTGGCAGACTGTGGAGTTCAATTTATTAAATATATGGGAAAGAAATGAGACAAGGACCAGAGAAGTAACATCCTTTTGAAGTAATGTCCTTTCACAGCAATGTCAGAGGAGACCTCTGCTTATGTTTTGAGTTGTTCTTCCTGTTACACTGATCAATTTGCTATTCCACGTTTCCTTCCCTTTCCTTCCTGTATCCATTCTCCCTTTATTGCCTTAGCATGCACATGTAAAAAAGTTAAAAGGCACCATCTTTGGACATGGAATAGGACAAGAGAATTGATCACCTGACCTTGGCTTCATTAATCTAGTACTACGGCCATTGTCGCTAACTAGCCGAGGACTCAAGAAATCGAGTTCAGCTACATTAACTGCTTTGGGATTCTTTGACTAAGGAGCTATTTTTACACAGTAGCAGAATGTACTGCAAACAAAGAATCAATCTTTTATGGGAATAATTAAAAGCCAAACTCACTGTACCACACTGCAGTGTTAGTAGAGTCTGTCTGCACTATTCTGCTAGTCCCTTGGGTATTTTGAATTTATAGACACTCTTTATCCTGAGTTTACTTTTGGTCTTGGCTGTCTCTGGAGCAGTGATTCATACAACTCTAGTACAAGAATCACCTTTAGATAGATCACAGCTGAATTCCTAAGCCCTCAAATCTTTACTCAATATGACACTTTCAGACAGCTCCAAGGAGAGGAAGATGCCTGCATAGAATAAGTTGTCTATTGGGACAGGAGCTACTAAATGCGATGATGAAGGAAGCAATGCCTTAGTAGAAGGGGATTCCTGGGCAGAGACTACTGGTCAGCCCTGTCTCGTGATTATCCCATTTAGACCCAAATCCTTTCCCCGGTGGCTTCAAACCTCGAGATTTCAGTTAGAAGCCAGAGTAAATGCCTGTGGATTTCCCATTTATTGGATGAGGACCCCTGGAACTAGACTACTCCATGGGAGTACTTGTGAGAAAAATCATTACTAGCATTTGAAACCAGAGTTTGAAAACTCTTAGTTGCTGGGCATCAGTGTGTCACTGAGGCGACCCCCTTGCCACGCTGGGGAGCAGACGAGCTGTGCTTGAAATAACATAATTATAGCACTTGGCAAAAAGTGGAGGATAACAGAAGCAAAGTTAGAGAATTCAAGCACATCGGCCAGACAGAAAGGCAGAAAATCTCAACCTAGATGTCCTGAGGGAACATGAGGTGGTGGGGTCTGAAGTGCACACAAGTAGTTGTGCTAAAAATGGCAGCTGCCTCAAGCAGAAATTTTTATTACAGGACCAAAAGAGGGATTCAGTGGCACATTCATGTAGGTGAATGAGTCAGTACAAGTTTCTTTCCAGATTCCTGAGTTATAGGCTCCAGGGAGGCTTTGAAGATAGAAAGGTATAAAATCAGAATATAAATTCCTGAGGTTTGGGAGGGAGGTGATATGAAAGTAGGAGTCTAATGGGGTCTGGTCTCATCTCTGTCACTAACTAGGAAGTGTCTGCTGTTAAGTAGTCAAATCCCTTAACCCTCCATGGTTTGTGGAGACCTTCAAGTCTCTCTGCTGGAAAAGCCTTGTGGCCCAGAATTCCACAAGTCTTTCCTGGCAGGACTGTAGATAGTGTCTTTGTTTTGTTGTCCTGTGGGACATTGCCTGGCAGGAAATATGGTGATAAATGAGAAGAAATGACACAGATATTTTTGGGGTGATGTACTTCTGAAGCTGCTGCTATCAAGACAGTAGTAAGAAGCCACCAAATTCTGGTCACAGAGTTTATCTCTTAGGCTTCAGTTTTCTTGTCAGCAACTCAAGAGGCTAGAGCTGGATAACTTTCATGGTTCCTTACAGATCTTTTTTATAAGAATTTCCCAAATTAAGTGAAAGTTGAAGTCATTAAACTGAGGATTTTGTCTATCTCATTTATTCAAAAATGTTTATGGCACCTCATTTATCAGCCAAGGACTGTATTGAAATCTAGGAGTTTGGAGATCAGTGTACATGGTCTCTCCCTCTGGGAACTTACCTTCGCTTAGAGATAGTCAAGGAAACATCCCATTATAGACCATATGGTGATGACTATAATGAAGAAACACAGTGGCACACATTTCATTCTAAAACACAGGTTTGAATGAGGGGTCTTGTTTTGTTTGCTGAGCTGCTACCAGATTCTACCTCTCACATTAATAAAGAAAAAAAATCAAAACTTTTAAATATTAACCTTCAAACATACTTCTCCTGCTCCAGGGAAAGAAAGGCATAAGCTGAGCAGATGGCTACATGGCAGGAAGGGTCGCTAAACAAAGGCAGGCACTTTGCATCAGCCAGAGAAAGGAGGCCCTCTCCTCAGCATGCAGTGCAGAGAAACTGCACATGTGGGCAGGGGAGGAAGTTGCCAGTGTCCCAGCTTCTTAATTAGGCTCCATAATTATTTGCGAATTCTTAAGAGTTCTGGCTGCCATGCAAATACATGGGTCCAAATACTTTTCAAAGCTAAGTAGAAACAATCCTTAGCTTCCCACCATTTTGGAGTCTGCATACCTACCTACCCCTGCCCTTTATCCGGGCACATAGACAGAAATTGAGCATTCTGAAATCTCTAGGTGCATTATACCGTAAAACCAAAAGGGAGTGTTGAATGGAGGTCAGCTTCCTTCGGCAGTACAAGGTTTCTCTGCTTTCCATTTATTTTGTCTGTATTCCATTCATGAAGGTATTCTGCCTATAGCTTCTGAACAAGCCCTGTAATTTCTCCCCCTTATCTGGAGCCCAGGGAGCCCAACTTGCCTTGCTCTTTGCTGGCATTGCCTCAGTGAATTGTGGCACCTCTGAACTCTTCACTGAAGAGTAACTCCCATCCTTCCAGATTCATTTGTGTCTTTCTGCACATAACTGACTGAAATGACAGGAGTCAGGCTCACAGGCCTGAGCCCAGTGGAGGAAGCTAATAAACACCGCTGATGCAGCCTACAGGCTGATACTGATAAAAAATAAAATTAAACATATTCCTAGCAAAGAAAACTTTTTAAAAAAAGAATTCGGTTAACTCACTATCCATGCATTAGCATGGAGGGGGGCGGTAGTGTAGATAATCCAAATGTCGATTGTATTTAATTTTGCTCTGCCTACTATATTCTCTGTGTAACTAAGGCATCAAGGGTAGGTAGAGACCTCTGCCGGTGGCTCAGAGGCCTGAAGTTTGTTTTCTCTCTCTTTTTTCTTTTCCTTGTTTGTTATGTTTCTTAAATTCCACATACGAGTGAGATCATATGGTATTTGTCTTTCTCTGACTGACTTATTTCACTTAGCATTATACACTCTTGCTCCATCCATGTGGTTACTGCAAGTGGCAAGATTTCATATTTTTTATAGCTGAATAATATTCCATTATATACATATTCTTTATCCATTCATCTATTGATTGGATACTTGGGCTGCTTCCATAGTTTGGCTATTGTAAATAATGCTGCAATGAACATAGGGGTGCATGTATCCCTTTGAATTAGTGTTTTTGTATTTTTGGTGATTTTGTGAAATTGCTGGATATAAGGTGGCTCTATTTTTAACTTCCTGAGGAACTTCATACTGTTTTCCACAGTGGCTACACCAGTTTGTATTCCCACCAACAGTGCATGAGGTTTCCTTTTTCTCCACATCCTCGCCAACACTTATTGTTTCTTGTGTTACTGATTTTAGCCATTCTAACAGATATGAGGTAATATCTCATTATAGTTTTGATTTGCATTTCCCTGATGATTAGTGATGTTGAACATCTTTTCATGTGTCTGTTGGCCATCTGGATGAATTCTTTGGGGAGATGTCTGTTTATGTCTTCTGCCCATTTTTAGTTGGATTAATTGGTTTTTGGGTGTTGAATTGTATAAGTTCTTTATGTTTTTTTGATACTAACCCTTTATCAGATATATCATATGCAAATATCTTCTCCCATTCAGTAGATTGCTTTTTAGTTTTGTTGATTGTTTCTTTAACTGTGCAGAAGCTTTTTATTTTGATGTAGTTCCAATAGCTTATTTTTGCTTTTATTTCCCTTGCCTCACGAGACATATCTAGAAAAATGTTGCTATGGCAGATGTCAGAGAAATTACTACCTCTTCTCTCTTCCAGGATATTTACAGTTTCCGGTCTCACATTTAGGCCTTTAATCCATTTTGAGGATTTTTGTGTGTATGGTGAAAGAAAGCAGTCCAATTTTGTTCTTGTGCATGTAGCTGTCCAGTTATCCTAACACTGTGGAAAAGACTCTCTTTTTCCCATTGTATATTCATTCCTTCTTTGTTGAGGATTAATTGACCATGTAATTGTGGGTTTATTTCTGGGTTTCCTGTTCTATTGATCTATGTGTCTATTTTTGTGTCAATACCATACTGCTTTAGTACAGCTCTGTAATATAACTTAATTTTTGAAATTGTAATACCTCCGATTTTGTTTTTCTTTTTCAAGATTGCTTTGGCTATTCAGGGTCTTTTGTGGTTCCATACACATTTTAGGATCATTTGTTCTAGTTCTGCAAAAGATGCTGTTGGTATTTTGATAGAGATTGCATTAAATCTATGGGTAATATGATATTTTAACAGTATTTGTTCTTCCAACCCATAAGCATGGAATGTCTTTGCATTTCTTTGTGTCATCTTGAATTTCTTTCATCAGTGTTTTATAGTTTTTTAGAGTACAGGTCTTTCAACCCTTTGGTTATGTTTATTCCTAGGTATTTTATTGTTTTGGGTGTAATTGTAAATGGGGTTGTTTCTTAATTTCACTTTTTGCTGTTTCACTATTAGTGCATAGGAATACAACAGATTTTGGTATATTGATTTTGTATCCTGTGACTACTGAATTTATTTATCAGTTCTAGTAGTTTTTTGGTGGAGTCTTTAGGGTTTTCTATATATGGTATCATAACATCTGCAAATAGTGAAAGACTTACCTCTTTCTTACCAATTTGGGTGCCTTTTATTTCTTTTTGTTGTCTAATTTCTGTAGCTAGAACTTCAGTACTAAGTTGAATAAAAGTGGTGAGAGTGGACATCCTTGTCTTGTTTTTGGCCTTAGGGGAAAAACCAAGAGCTTTTCCCCATCGAAGATATTAGCTGTGGATTTTTCATATATAGCCTTTATTATGTTGAGGTATGTTCCCTCTAAACCTACTTTGGTGAGGATTTTTATCGTGAATAGATGTACGTTGTCAAATTCTTTTTCTGAATCTACTGAAATAATCATATGGCTTGAATCCTTTCTCTTATTGATAGATGTATCACGTTGGTTGTCTTCCCATTGCTTATAAAGATTAAAGTCCTTAATAAAAGTGCATGTCTCTGTGAAGTCTGATCTCTGATGATCTTTCTAGATCTCTCCTGTACCATGCACTCTTGCTCTCAGCATTCCACCTCTGCCTCCTATGGGCTGTTCTCTTCTACTGCTATGTCCCCTCCTAGCTGTAAGCTGAGGACCCTCTCCCTTTTCCACCAGGTCAAATGACTCTAAGATAGACTCTCAAAACACTAGGTACCTAAGTTTTATAGCATATATCACACTGTAGTTTTTGTATGATTGTGAAAGTCATTCAGTGCTCTGTTTGCTCTACTAGACTCTAAAATTCAGGAGTCACCATTTAATCTCAAGCATGGTGTCTAGCATATGTTACCAAGGTCAATAATTATTTGTTGGGTGAATGAATGAATAAATGATTGAATGAGAAGGGGTGGAGAATATTTGCAAGTGGCATTCAGTTTGCAACTTGACCATAGGCCCTCAGGACCTATTGGAGATGAGTTACAATGAGCTTGCTAGGGCCACTGGTTTGTCTACCCACAGTGTCTGTGGGGTGGGGTGGTGCTAGCTCTTGGCCTGCCTTGTGTTTCCTGAGGTGGTAAATAGCAGAGCAGACTCAGGCCCATGATTGGAACAATCTCCCCCTGCCCCCCGCCCCCGTGTTACTGTTGTTCCTGTCTCCTTTTTTGCCAGTTGTCCCTGGAACTCAGTGCTCCCAGCAATGAACTCCTCATCATCTGAATGCTGAAGTCCGGGGATTATACTTAGTCTTTTTCATTGTCCACTTCTCTCTTTTTTGACCAGTTACTCAGCTTAATGCTCTAGGTTTCTCTAAGGCAGGCCTGACTCAAACTCTCTTCCAAACCAGAGCCTGGTTTGTACATTCCAGCCCCTCTATGTGGGTGCCTCACTTGGCACCCAGCTTGGTGGCAGGGACCACTCTGAGTGCACAGATGACCTAGCTAATGACTGTCTGACAGTCAGTCCTCTGAGCATTGCCTGTCACCTGGATTCTTTACCACCATTCCCTCTCCACTTGCTCAGGTCTTCAGTAACAGTTTATGGGATGATGTCTGAGACTGTGTTATCTCCCAGGACCCTCTGCCTTGGGCAGTACTCCTGAGCCTCAAAGCTGTCAACACTCTGCCTTGAGAAGTCTGCTGCTAGAGTCAGCCTTATAGCTGGGTAAGTTCCCCAGACTCCCATGATCTCCATGGTGAGAAGGCCTTGAATCAGCTCAGTGTCACCTTTTTCCCATCATCCAAGTCACAAGATACCATTAGGATGAGATCCAAAGGACTCAGGATCAGCAGCCAGGAGACAGCTTTAGTCTCAGATTTGTTACTATTGAGCTACGTGATCTTAGACAGGTTCCTTTACCTCTATTAGTCTCAGCTTCCTCATGAAGGAAGGAGGGAAATGTTATAGAAACTAGAAAGAAGGAAAATAGAAGCTTTTTGCTAGATCCAGGTTTCCCAGATAGTTGCAGCAATAAAAGTGTTTGGTGGCCAAGTATGTTCAAAAAACACTTAGACTAAACAAATTTTAACAGCTTTTCTTACAGCAGGACTTCTCAGAGCCTTTAATGTGCTAATATGCATTGTGACTCTCCATAACAAATGGATAGAATTAATGATTTGCCACACTTACTTATTGTGGAAATCAGTTTGGAAAATAACAGCTTAGATTGTTTCTGGTTCTAAAAGTCTAGTCTTTTAATCTAGAATTTTGGCTTTCTTATCCATATTTTGAAATGTGACAGCTAGCTAATTGTGCCATGCTCTGAGTCTTTGAAGAAAGAATGATGCTGCTATTGAAAGGGTGTATCATTGAATGGAGGCACTGCATCAGTTCAGGTCAGGAATTCTGGGTAGACCATATGGTTCTCCAAAAGAGAGCATCTACTTTCCACCCAGTGCCTTCCCCAAAGAGGCAAATTCCCTCATCATCTGAATGAATCACGGAAGGTCACTAACCTAAGACCAAGCACTCATTTCAAAAGGTGAGAGTCCTAAAGACTTAGTGGCCCAGGTCAGGATCCACTTTGGAGGGTGGCAACTGCTGGAGTTCACTGACCCAATGCTAGCTTGTTAGCAGGTCTTCTTGAAATCTGAGAGGGCTGGGCTCGTGTGTCCAGATGATACGAACTCTAAGATTCAACAGCAGAGTAATAAATCCTATATGGTTTATAGACCAGAACCTTCAAGGTCTGCCCTGTAGCCAAGACAGGAGCATTTTACCTGCTGTCTAGAGCTCATGACCTCTGATCTGAACCTTTCAGTTTTGCTGAGTTCCCACTAACTACTGGGCTTCTCCAGTCTTTTTGTCTCTGATTTCATATGGATTCACGACTTACGTTGTCCTATGTAGCAGCTCAAATCTCCCAATTGTCCACCTCATTTTTTGACTGAGTTTTCTGATTTGTTTTCTTCTTGTTAAAAACTCACTCACTCACTGCTCACCCATTCACTGATGCTGAGGGCACTCTCTCAACCCATAGGTTTTTTCCTAGTCCTTTCCCACATTTTCCAATTTTCAAAATTAGACCAGACTCCATCTGGCATAGCTCTAGAAAATCATATCTGACAATCTTTTTTATTTCTAAATAAAAAGAAGGAGAGAGACAGCAGCACATATTAATGGACCGTGACAAACACAGGCTACTTCCTTACAACCCTTGGTATTTGTCTTTATTTTTAGAATGTCCTCCTGCTGCTTTTACTATCACTCTCTATTTGTTTTTGACAAGGATCATAGAACAGGGGAGACAGGAAAGTGGTAAGGAAAGTTCATTAAAAAATGTAGAAGAAGAAGAGGAAGAAAAAGAAAAAGATAAGCTGTTACCACCACCAAACCCCAGCTGATAGGAGCCTGGTGATGCTCTTGTTTTTTTTGTTAGTATCATGCATCACCTGTTGTGACCTTGGTTCTCATTACTCTGGGCTGGTCTACTGAGTCCTGGTTGAATGCACAGTGGCTTCTTGAACTGACAAGCAACACAGAATTTCTGGTGTGGTTGGAACAATAGAAAAAGGGGACAGTGTCGCTTACCATTGAGGTGTTATTAAGGTTTTTTGTTTTCTTCTCTTTTTCTCTCAATAACAAAAATGACTGAAGTTTTTGGATGTTTGGAAAAACCAAAGGTAGGTAAAAATGGATTGCCCTTTTGAATAGGGACTTTGTTGCTTCCCTGAAGGACTTTTCCTAAGTAATGATCACCAGCTCTTGGTACTTCAGCAGGAAACCAGCAGCTGTTTTGTAGTGTCTTCTATAAACCATGCTAGAAACTATTGCAAATGAAATGTCCTAGTAGAGTTTATGATCTGGTTGTGGATATAAAATATATACAAAACATTAGAGGATGATGCTAGATGGTGTAAATTGCAAAACTTTGTCCTGTTGTGTAGAATCATGTCAGAATACAAAGTCAAAGGTTTGGATAAATTTTTCCTCCTTCATTACATCTCCTTCCAGCATGTATCCCAAACTACCTTCCACCACATGTAGGCAACCACCACCAACACACATGTATTTGCCACCGGGTGATATAAACATCACTCAATTCAAGCCAGCTCCTTTGTGATGCTTTTAGACTTCCATCCCTTGGTGTACTCCTTGCTCTATCCAGTATAGAGGAATACACCATAATGCCCATGACCCTTTGTTACACGTACTTATCTGTAAGTCTATTTTCCTCTAGTAGAGTGTTAGGTCCTAGAAGGCAGAGATCTTTCTTGTTCATTGTGAGTCCTAGACTGACCTAACTAGATGTGTAACCTTAGGCAAATAACTTACCCTCTCTGAATTTTAGATTCTACATATACATATAGTAACTGGGAGTTAATATTGTCCTAGACTGTTGTTAAGGCTTAAATAAGACAATAAAGCTAATGCATGTAGCCCAGCACCTGGCATATAGTAAGTGCTCAAGAAGGGATATTTGAAGCATGAAAGAGAATGTCTGCTTTCTCAATACCAGTGCAGCCAGGGATCATACATAAAAGATTCACAGTCATGGTCAATAAATAACTGAAGTAAGAATGACTGAAGCAAGAGAGAGATAATAATAATTCGAAATGAATTATTCTCGCACTGAAGATAGTGATCTATAATTTCCTTTTAATTAAACTTAAATCTTTGTGCATTTTTCTGATTCCTTCTAGAAAAAGAAGTGCAAAATTTCCCTAAAATGGGTGGGAGGGGAACACCACCCTACTGAGCAGTTCAGGAGGAATTGCTGAACAGGCAAAGAAAAGCACCTTATGTTGGTTAATCTGAAATTTTGGGCAATGCTTCACTGGACAGAGGTTCAAAGGTGGTCTGGCCTTGCTCTTAGCCAATCCCAGCGTGAATAGCACCCTGGGCTACACATGGTAGTCACAGAAAAATCCTGGATCTTATTACTTGCTAGCTTTCTGACAACACATCTGCTCCACATGAGAGGAAGTGAATTGGGGTCTGGGTCTCCATGGTATACCAATAATAAATGGGCAGTAAACTTCTGGCCCATACTCAATCAATTCTGAGCGAATAGGAAATTAGAGAGTAAAGTATGAAGGTGAGATCAGTCAGAGGGAAAATGGAAAAGCAGGTGGAATATGTTGGTAACTACCTTCTTGTACCCCCTCTTCCCTCTTGCCACTCTTTCCTTTTTGCCATTTACCCAGAATCTCTGGGTCTTACAAATCTTCAGTCTGGCTCTGCCATCTCCATCTTGCTCAGCTGACGTTAGGGGTGCGTGGTACCTAAAGAAGAGTAGCCCCAGGAATTTGTGATTCCATCTTAGCCAAGAAAGGGAAGCTGTCTTGGTCTGGACCCATGACTTGTCTGGGGGCACTGGTATTCTGCTTGGTGCTTGTCCTCTGGTGCATGCTTTGTATGCACTTGGCTGTCATTCTGTTCCAAGCTATGTGAACAACCATTGCTCCATGTGATCAACCATGAGGGGACTCTGTGTCTAAGTTTCACCCCTTGAATCAGATCCCCATTGATGTGGACCCGCCTCTAGTTCAATTCAAGTACATCATTCTTCTGGGACAGTGTAATCTAAACTGCTAATTTTCCCCTGCCTCCTAGGACACAGATCCACAGTTCTATAATCTCCCTCTCTTCCACATTCCACAGACATTAGAACTCCTTCCCTTCTCTACTGGTCACTGCTAAAGTCCCAGTATGTCTGTAATTAGCAACTGTTATGAACTGAATAATTGTGTCCCCCTAAAATTCATATGTTTAAGTCCTAACCTTTAAGGTGATAGGGCCCTTGGGAGGTAATTAGGGTTAGATGAGGTTATGAGAGTTGGACCCTCATGAAGGGGTTTGTCCCCTTATTGAAAGAGACACTAGACAGCTTGCTCTGTCTCTCCATGTGAGGACATGATGAGAAGGCAGCCTTCTGCAAACCAGGAAGAGAGTTCTCATCAAGAACCAAATAGGTTGGCACCTTGACCTTGGACTTCCCAGACTCCAAAACTGTGAGAAATAAATGTATAAAGTTATCCAGTCTTTAGTATTTTGTATGGCAGCCCAGGCTGACTAACACAACAACGCATTTCCCCTGGATTTTGCATAATCATCTCTTCAGTAAAACGTGAGTTAGGAAGGGATAAACTAAATTTCACAAATGAAGGAGAGACAGAGACAGAGAGGCTTAACACAAAGTGATGGTGGAATTTTTATGCTCTGATGACTGGTTACTGGAGGAACTGGCAGGAAGTAACAGATCCTCCTGGCCTTCAAATTTCCTTCCATAAGTTGTTGGCTGCTCTACTGCCAACCAGAACTGACCTGGTAAAAATCTATTTAGTAAGTTAACATTTATAAATGCTTTGCTCTGGTTTTCCTCCCATATCACAGGGTTTCTGCTAATTTTAAATGACATTGCCTCTTCACTGGAGATTAACAAGATATGAAGCAATCCCAATATTTTAATCAGTATTTGGAGATGATTCCTGCTGAATAGCAGGCAATGTGGTTCTTCTGGAAATCCATTTTTTATTTGTTTTCTCATTTGCATCCCTAGTTTAAAGAAAATTGACTTTTTAAAAGTGAGTGATAATCTTTGAAAGTACTACAATTGTTTGGTTTTAATGCTACTTAAAAATACTCAGTGTATACCTACGCCAAGAAGAACTCTGCTGTTAGGGTGGTGTTGGAATGACAGGGTGAGGAGCAATAGTGGCAGCAGGCAGACTCATTGGTATTAGGCAGAGACCCAGTCCAGCTGGTGGGGAGGGGCTGGAAGGCATGAAGCCAGTTCTCCCCAGCCCCCTTAAGTGGTCTAAGAAATGCTTGTGCTCCTCTGAGGTACTTCACAGTTTTTCTGTAAGTGGAGAAATGGCCTGTTCAATTCAGATTAACTGCAAGGCCAGACTGACGGATGGTTCAGATATGTATTGTAAAAATTAGATTATAAAAGAATAGATTTCATCTTCAGCAATATGATACTAGATGGGCAGATAAACCCTTTAGATATAGAACAGATAAAATGGTAGATAAAATACTTCAACATGTATTTGTAAAGCAAGATTGAGCTGGCATTGCATTAAGATGAGCAATCAAAGACTATTAATGATAAGAACTTGCTATTCTACAAGAGTAAGCAAGCATCAGAGTTGGTGATTGTCCTGAGGGTGTGTGCTTCTAGAAATAGCTGGTCAAAGGTATTATTCATGCAGACCACACCTGGCTGTGCATATTAAATGAGAGCTCAGAGCTCTAATATCCTGGAGCTTGGGTTTTTAGACACCATGAGGATGCACAGTGTACAGATGATAAAGTTTAGGGTGTGACCAGAATAGGAGGTTGGACTAAAAACTCCTACACAAAGCTTTGATCTTTAAAGATCAACACATTCAGTAGGTAAACTAGAACATAATCTTCCCTACAGAATTGTCTGCCTCTGCTTTGGGTCTTTGTGGAATGAAAAGTAAAAGAAAATTCTACTAAGAACTCCTATCTCATATGTCCACCCTTCATGTCTGATGGAATTCGTGCCACTTATGCAATTAATATGAAAAGTAAAACAACACAAAATCATATTAGATATATGTATCCTCAAGTTGACAGTGCCCAGAAGAGCCTGACAGATGCAAATGAAAATCCTCTCTGGAATTACACATTTAAACTCTGGTCCCAAAATTTCTCTAGATACAATTTCAGGGAACTGATGCTTACAGTAAAAAACAAAAAACAAAAAAACCCAAAACACCAAATATACAGGGGAAAAGGCCACCATGAGTGAGAGTCAGTAGAAAAAACAAACTACAGAATCAGACCCACAAAGAATACAAATATTACAATAATCAGAGAATATAATGCACGTATGTTTCATTGGTTTAAAGAAAGACAAGAGAGAAATGAAAAAAATGACAGTACATAAAACCAGGAAGATTTGGGAAAAAGTAAACAGAATACTAAGAAACAAAACTAAGAGTAATTAAAATTTAAAAACTTTATATATAGCCTAAATAGCAGAATCGATATAAATGGAGAGGAAATGAACATTTCAGAAAACAGATCTGAAGAAATTACTCTAAATGTAGTATTAGAGACACGGGATGAAAAGTATGAAATGGGTTAAAAGACACAGAACAGTATGAAATAAAACCCTGCATGTACCTAACTGAAGTTTCAGAAGGAGGAAATTTAGGAATGGTGGAGAGGTGATGTTCAACATAATAATAGATGAGAATTTTCTACAATCGGTGGAAACACTGAACACCTTGAATCCAACACCAAACTAGGGCAGTACAGATAAGGAAAATTGCAGACTAGTCACACATGGGCACATGCAAGAAAGTCCTCACCAAAGGAATTCAAAAATAAATCTAACAATGTATAAAGAAGGTAATAGTACATTGTGACTGGTCTTAGGCTCTCTTCTCTTTTTCTCCTAGTCACTTTATCACAGCCTATGAGATTGAAATATCATATGTATGCTAATGAATTCTACATTTTTATCTTTAGCCTAGAACTCTTCTTCCAGTTTAGATTCAGGTATCTGACTACCTACATATCAGAGCCATCCCAGGCAAAATAAATCCAAAATGGAGCTCTTGAGCTTTCTTCACATGTCTGTTTCCCTGGTTCTGGTTTTCTTCCTCTCTCACCTCCAGAAGTTTCCTTTGGCTCTTACCACTCCCCTTCCATTCTTTTTATCTAATCTATTGCTACATATCCTTCATACCTCAAGATCCTCCACCAAGAACTTTCTCCTCATCTAACTTCTCCCTCCAACCCCCAAATCAGGGTTAGTTTTCCCTCCTGCAATTTTTAGAGTAGCACTTACCGTGTGGTATTGCAATGGCTGTGTACTTGCCTGTCTCTCTCAATAAAAGCTTCATAAGAGAGTGACTCTTATTTATTGAGAGAACATTAACTGTGAGCACAGAATCTGGTCTGTAATTGTTAATTGCTCCATAAATGTTAGTCAGCTAACCGAATGAGTAAGGTAGGATAAATATTAGAGTTATATACAAGGCAATAAGTGAATTCAGGTGAGAGGCACAGAGGAATATCCCCCACTCCAATTTGAGAGATGCAGCCCAAGAAAAGTTTGAACTGACTCTGCTAATATATGGTAGAAGCTTTAGCCAGCTTGAGAGGAAGAAGTAGGGTGTAGAGAAAAACATTTGAGATGAAGCGGATGCCATGAGCAAGACCTCATTTGGGGAAATGTAAACAAGATACCTAGAGCTAGGAGTTTGTGTTTGGAAGGCATAAAAATGTTTCTGGAGAGGTTAGGTTCTCCAGAGCTTTGGAGGTCATGTGTCAAAGTTTGGCCGTGCTCCTTAGAGTGAGGGAGCTACTGCAGGATTTTTAAAGAGAGACCCGCATGGTCAGATTTATACCTCAGAAAGATCACTCTGGAAGCAGTGAGGCAAATGGCCCAGAGGGGTGTGGAATTGTATGCAGCAAGACAAGTTGCGGGGCTTGCAGCCATCCAGTTGATAAATGACAAGGGCTGAACAAGGACAATGATGGTTTGTTAGCAAGGAGGGAGCTGATTGTTCTGATCAGAGTACTGTGGGAAGGTGCTAGCGGTGAACCTGAATATCCTGTTAGGGCTGCCATTGGGGGATTATCCGGCTGTCAGCACATTTACTGGCCTGGCTGCAGCTAAGCTGACCGTATTTGTATCTCCCTGGAACCACTGCTGGAGTTGGTGGACACATCTCCCCCCTCTAGGAACCATCTGGAGAAGGTCAGTCTGACCTGAGGGATTTATTTTCATTAAAAAGTTCACAGAAGCACAAGACATTGCTCAGAAAGGGAGAGATTACATCAACTTTGATCCTTTGTGTTGTTCATTGCCTTCTCTTGGTTTTATTATCATTTTGGCACCATTCTTGATTTTGAAGCTGAAAACAAACAGTGGCTATGTGTCCAATATTCGTTAAATATGAAAGGATATGTTAATCCCCAGGAATCTAATTTTGTTGCTAAAACCTATACAGACTTTTCCTTTTTCGTATTTTGAATGCCTTTTGTGGAAACTGGTGACAAATTGTTAAAAAGAGGTTAGGCCTCATACATTGATTAAACTGCATTCCTTTTTATAATTGTCCTTTTTTGTTTTTTACACTGTTTTAGGAAATACAAATTTATTAAGCAAACAGTAATCTTCACAGACTGTTATCTAAGTGTTTAATTTGCATACTGAATCATACATACATATGATAGGGTAGAATAGATGTGACTGAATTTATTAATATAGATGTTCCAAGATGAATGATTTTTCTGCTGTCCTGTGATGTTTCTCAACTCAGATTTATATTAAAGCCCACTGGCTTTTAATGCCACACCTTACTGTCTCCTCTGTCTTTAATGGAAAAGTTGTCGATACCCCTAAACAAGCAAGCACCAGCTAAGGAGTTGTGTGTGTGTCTGGCTCTCAGGAGAAGGCCAAGTGAGTGGCGGGGATGGAGGTAAGTGCATTCCAGCAGCCTCACCTGAGTCCCAGGCACAGCTTTGTGTGCTTATCTGCCCCCAGCCTGCCAAGCAGGGTTAGACAGCCCTCAAGGCATGCTGGGGGAGGGGGCCATAAGATGGACTCCAGAGGAAAATAATTCTTTGTCCAAATGAGTGGTAGGGAGCTTAGGAGGAAACTAAGACTGTGTTACACAAATGCCTGTACTAGGTTTACTGAGAAGCAGTATGGCATAAAAATGAAGGGGATAGATTTTAGACTCAAATTTCCCCATTTTCAATCTATGTTTCAGTTTTCTCATTGGTAAATGAGGATCTTAATATTTTCTTAAAGCTGTTGTGAGGATTAAATGAGTGAATGCATATAGGGAACTTAGAAATTGCCCTTCACAACATACTCAGTCTTTCCCCTTTTTCCATTTGTGTCTGGCCCTCTAGCACAGGGTGTGCCCTAAATTCAACCCACTGGCATCAGTACACACTCCCTGCACACCTAGTAGGTGCCAGACCCTGGGCCAGGCACTAGGAAGACAATGATAAATAAGACACGCTTTCTGCCTCAAAGAAACCATAATCTAGTAGAGGAGGCAGGCTTGCAAATGGTGGATTCGTTCTGTGCTATGGAAGGATTGATAGAAGCAGGTATATAGTTCCAGAGTAGACATAGGCTTCATTCTGATTTAGGAGGTTGACATAGGTTCCAACTACTCTACTGGGTTTTGAGATGTGACTAGGAGTTAGACTGTCAGGTTGTGGGTGATGAGGAAGAGTAAAAGAGTTAAAGAAAGCAGGTATTGAGGGGCGCCTGGGTGGCTCAGTCGGTTAAGCATCTGCTACCTTTGGCTCAGGTCATGCACCCAGGGTCCTGGCATCGAGCTCTGCTTTGGGCTCCTAGCTCAGTGGGGGGCCTGCTTCTCCCTCTGCCTGCCACTCCCCCTGCCTGCCACTGCCCCTGCTTGTGCTCTCTCTCTCTGACAAATAAATAAATAAAATCTTAAAAAGAAAAAAGAAAACAGGTATTAAATGAAGAATAAGGGAGGAAAATATGCCACGTCCTTCATCCTTTTACGGTTTTGGAGTATTACCCGTTCTTAATCTAAATTTGGAAAGATTTGCATGCCCAATGGAAGCAGCAAATTGGAGAATTCCCTCTTACTCTAGGCACAGACAGGCTATTGTTCAGCTGCATGTGAACTGCCCTTTATAGACTGCTGGCTTCTCTCCAAGACAGAGTCTAGACTTGGTCCATTTTTGTGCTTCTGAAATGATCTTCTGGCCAAACCAAATCAAGAAACTGTTTGCATATCAAGGCCAAATTCTTAGCTATTCAGAGCTTCATGCTTCATTCTTTTGGGGAAAAATGAAATGGCAAAAATTTGAGACAATTTATGGATTTAAAAAACAACTCTCTCCTTCCTGGGATGGAGGCTGGCGTATGGGAGTAACAATTCTCACAATCACCTTCTCTGTTTCTTCTGCCCTTTGTCACTTGCCTGTCTTTCAGCACACCTTCATAGTAAGAAATGGATTAAAAAACACCTCAGTTTCCAATTTATTAAAGTTAAATGTGTCACATCTTACAAGTGAAAATATAATTTTCAGATGGAAAATGAAAATATTTTCCCTCCTATTTTGCTATTACTGTCCCCACAGACTCACATTTGGCAGTCTTAACTTTAAAAGGCAGTTTCACACAGATGGGCACAGAATTCATCCTGGAAACGTTAGGATTGGGGGGTGGGTGTTAGTATGGTGTTCTTAAGGGAGCCAAGCTGTATGAAGGACCTCTGAGCTGACCATGAGAACCATACCCCTTTTCTGATGGTCTTGCCTTGTCGAAGAGTAAATCATTTACTAAAGCTGAATCAACTGGTAGGTCATTTTCTTGGCAGGTCTTCTTTCATCACTTATCTGGACTTCTGTAGTAGCTTATCATTGGGTCTTCCTGCCTTTGGTCTCATATATTCATCTGAGACTAAAACTGATCATGTCGTATACTCTCATGGCTCTGAGACCAAGTGCAGACTTCCTCACATGGTGCTGAAGGCCTGTCTCAGGCCCCATCCTCCTTTCCAGTTGTCTTTCCTTCTGTTCTCTCATATGTACCCTGTGCATCAGGCATACATGACTATGAGTAATTCATTAAGCATGCCTTACAGTTTCTCTTACTGCCTTTGCTTATGTTCTTCCTGCAACTGGATTGTCTTTTTCCCTCTAATCTACCTGTCAAAGCCCTTCAATTAATCTCTCTATGAATTCTTTCTTGAATCACCTGTGTCAGTCACCTTCTGGCAGGAAATAGTTCATTCAAAGGGGTAACTCGAGGGGAGTTTAATAAAGAGAATATTTACAGAGATGTGGGAGAGTTACACAGGACAAGATAGTCAGTCCCCTGAGGCTAAAATGGGGCCTGTCATCTGCCTCCTCCCTGGGGGAGAGAAGTGTTACCGGAACCCAGAGACAAAGAGGGCTGTTGGAGAGATGCAGCCAGCCCATAGTCCTCCCTTTGCAAGAAGAGAGTCCAAGGAAACACATGCCCTAACCTTACTCTCTTCTCTCTGTTCAGTCTCCTGCCAGGATTCACCACTGGCTGAAACCAGTGGGAGCAGGACAGGAGAGGGCGAGGAAGCCTTTCATACAAATCATACTGGTCAGATCATCCTGGGGCACAGAGCAGGATGGAGCTGGAGGAGTGGATCTAAAGGGCAGACAGAATATACCTAGCACCCTATCCAAGCAGAAGTGATCGCTTGTGACTCAAAGCACCTGATTTACACTTCTCTTATTGGCGTTATAATGCCACTTCGCAACTACTTGTTTGTACATTTCTCTCCCCTACCATGCTGTAGCCTTTTGGATAGTAAGAGGCATGTGGTTTTTGGTTTTGGGATTTTTTTTGTTTTAAATCTCTATATTCCTGTTGCTTACCATGGTGCTTGGCATGCAGCAGAGTAAAACTCTGGAGGGTTAGAGAACTGACTCTTCTTGGATATTGGAGGGGAGGGGACAAGTTACATGACACTAACAACACCTCTTCCTGCTCACTGCTTTATGTGTTGGACATTTTCCATTCTGCCCTCACTTTCTCCCTCTAGCTCCTTGGTCCACTTTCTTAAAGGATACCAATGTCTAGAATCCTTAAATCTCAAATCATTATCCAGCCACCTTGAGGTGCTAAAAAAGACAGGCCAGGCCACTTCAGACAGTTAAGAACTTCTATCTTCCCCAGTTTCTATACCAAATCCTGGTTGAACTTCTGCCCTGGTTAGGGGCTGCTGAACCACTTATGAGCTTTGAATTTCTTCCCATTTGATCCCTCTCACTTAAAACCCAGAGTAGAGTCATCCCTTAAGAAGGTTCTTAGATGTTTCCTCTTTTGGATCTGATCCCAGTGTCTACCAGGCCCTCTTAGGCTAAGGGCATATCAAGAAAAGATATTCCCAGCCTAAAATGTATCATCTGAAAATAAGTGAAGAGATCTTCCCTCCTCCTATTTCAGTCTTCCAGCTGGAAGACCCATATCCAGTATGACCAATATGATGGCTCTAGTTGGTTTTCCCTGTGTCCCAGATACTGCATATCTGAACTGTATCTAGATTTAGATTGCAGAGGGAGAGGCTGAGGGCTTGGAATCGGGCTTTGATGAATGGTAAAGAGCATCCTAATGGGAAAGAGTAAAATCTCTTTGTACAGATGAAGCTCCTTAGCATGACTCTTGAAGTGTTTCCTCTTTGTGGTGGGGACTATAGCTCACTGAGAATAACATTGGAATTTTGTATGCTTTAGGCTTGTCTTTTCTACCATTACCATCATTAAAGTTAACAAATTAGGCAGTAGATAACTTAAAAATCTTTTCACTAGAGACTGTCTGAAACACACAGGAGGCATGTGTTCCAGTGTCTATAGTGATGAACTTCAGTCTTTGTCTCAGGGAACAGGTGATGGGTATGAAGGGGAAAGTGGTAATGAAGTTGAGGACAAAGAGAGGAAAGGTACAATAAACCTCTAGTGTGGGTATCCCAACCTGGGATGGGTGTTCTTGCTCTGGACTTCCTGTTCTTTCTCTATAAGATCCCTTAATATACTTTATTGTAATTGCCTTTTTAATGTGGGCCTCTTGCACTAGACTATATGCCTATTAGAGTAAGGAGTTTATTCTATTCATAAGCCAGTACTTAGTATGGTGTCTGAACCATGACAGATACTCAGGAATTCTTATGTAAAATAATGGATTCACACTGTTTGAAGAATGTCTTTGTGCCAGTGGGAGGCCTTCACTTGGCTCAGTAAGTTAGGTCAAATCTAGAGGGTGCTGGGTATATAATGTGGCTGTGGGAAAGAAGATTCTTTTATTTCTTCTGACTTTCATGGGGGAATGAGTGTTCGACTTATTTTCTTATGCCTGTATAATAAAACCCAGGCAGATGAGATGATTATGATCTCACCTCCTTATTCTGATTTGAAGGCTCTTGTAACCTCAAAGTATCACCGCTTATTACTTGGGTTAGTCATTATCAGCCTCTATCAAAATGAAAATGTGTATCATGGAATAAAAGCATGATGATTCATCATAGGCCATAGATTGTTAATTCTAATATTAGATCAGCTGGAATAAAATGTAAGCCTGAGGCACAGGATGGCTATGTTTTGATGAAGTAGGAAAGAAAGTAGTCATTTTACATATTGGCCCTCAGTGTAGGATGAGTATAAAGGAAGGCAGTTCCATAGGGGTTGGAACCAGATTAGCTGCTTCTCTGACAGAGGTGAAGTGGGCTGTTAACGGCAGAGCAGTTTTGGGGGAACACTTCAGGCCAGACACCTACAGAGCCAAGAGAAAGTAGACAAGGAGAGGAGTCTGCAAATATTTGAAATCTTACCTGGCATTCTGTTAGGAAATTAATAAGATGTGCTAGGACACATGGATCTTCCTTTGACATTGATGGCTCTAAAAAGACACACAGGCATAAACTCAGATGAGAAACTGAGGCAAAAGCAAGCCTGCTGGCCAAAATGGATTCAGTACCATTCACAGTGATCATGAGCACTTACTAAATTCAAGACACTATTTGGATGATTACGGGGTATACACGAGACATATGAGACACCATCCCTTCCCCCAGGGATCTCACACTATAGTTTTGAAGACATCATAACAGAATATCAGACCAACCACTTCTTTGCCTTGTATTTAAAACATATCAATCTTTGCTCAATCAATAACATAGATGATCTGCCTTCCAGACTCTTGTCAGAGAAAATAACCTCAAATTGTCAGCTCTCTAGCACTTATCAGAATTCAATCTGAAAAGAAGAGATGTTTAAGGAAGATAGTCTCTGAGGAATGGTTTCAAACTTTTTTTTTTTGGCAATAGGTCTTTCACTTCCAATGATAATTCACTTGGAAACTCTGTGGGAAATAGGGAAGAGTGGAGGTACTCTGATTGAAGAGGTCAAGAAGCCCCTGAAACACCTCAGGCCCTCTTTAGTACCTAAAGCATTTCCATGTGGCCCCAATGCCTTAAGGAATGCAGTTTGGAAGCCACAGGTCTAAGGGAAATCCAAAATCTTTACTCCTTCTCAAGTTCTGTCTTTCTAAACCTACAATAGAAAGCTACAACCAGAATTCATTTAACTTAGCATGTGTTAAGACTACCTTCTCTGAATTATGCCCCTTGCTTACCCTAAGGGCAAGAGCAAGAATGATCTTGGGTTTTTTCTCTTTATGTATTTTCAAATTGATAATAAAAAAATATATAAAGAAGTTGTGTTACCAGCCCTTTATCTGTAATGTCATTTGCAAATATCTTCTCTCATTCCATGGATTGCCTCTTTGTTTTGTTGACTCTTTCCTTTGCTGTGCAGAAGTTGTTTATCTTGATGAAGTCCCAAAAGTTCATTTTTGCTTTTGTTTCCCTTGCCTTTGGGGACGTGTCTTGAAAGCAGTTGCTGTGGCCAGTGTCGGAGATGTTACTGCCTATGTTCTCCTCTAGGATTTTGATGGATTCCTGTCTCACATCAAGGTCTTTCATCCATTTAGAGTTTATCTTTGTGTACGGTGTAAGAGAATGGTTGAGTTTCATTCTTCTGTACATAGCTGTCCAGTTTTCCCAGCACCATTTATTGAAGAGACTATTTTTTTCCATTGGATATTTTTTCCAGTTTTGTCAAAGATTCGTTGACCATAGAGTTGAGGGTACATATCTGGGCTCTCTATTCTGTTCCATTGATATATGTGTCTGTTTTTGTGCCAGTGCCATGCTGTCTTGGTGATCATAGCTTTGTAATATAGCTTGAAATCAGGCAACGTGATGCACCCAGCTTTGTTTTTCCTTTTCAAGATTTCCTTGGCAATTTGGGGTCTTTTCTGGTTCCATACAAATTTTAGGATTGTTTGTTCCAGCTCTTTGAAAAATGCCATTGGTATTTGGATTGGGATGGTGTTGTGAAAGTATAGATTGCTCTGGGCAGCATAGACATTTTAACAATGTTTATTCCCCAATCCATGAGCATGGAATATTTTTCCATCTTTTTGTGTCTTCTTTGATGTCTTTCATAATTATTCTGTAGTTTCTAGAGTATAGATCCTTTACCTCATTAGTTAGGTTTATTCCAAGGTATCTTATGGTTTTTGGTGCTATTGTAAATGGAATCGATTCTCTAATTTCTTTTTCTACACTGTTGGTGGGAATGCAAGCTGGTACAGCCACTTTAGAAAACGGTATGGAGGTTCCTCAAAAAGTTAAAAATAGAGCTACCCTATGACCCAGCAATTGCACTACTGGGTATTTACCCAAAGATACAAATGTAGTGAAAAGAAGGGGCAGGCACATGCACCCCCATGTTCATAGCAGCAATGTCCACAATAGCCAAACTGTAGAAGGAGCTGAGATACCCTTCAACAGACGAATGGATAAAGAAGATGTGGTCCATATATACAATGGAATATTACTCAGCCATCAGAAAGGATGAATACCCACCATTTGCATCAACATGGATGGAACTGGAGGGGATTACAGTAAGTGAAATAAGTCAAGCAGAGAAACAATTATCATATGGTTTCACTTATATGTGGAACATAAGGAATAGTATGGAGGACATTAGGAGAAGGATGGGAAAAATGAAGGGGGGGGAATCAGAAGGGGAGACAAATCATGAGAGACTTCGGACTCCGGGAAACAAATTAAGGTTTTCAGAGGGGAGGTGGGGTGGGGGGGATGCGTTAGTCCAGTGATGGGTATTGAGAAGGGCCCGTCTTGCAATGAGCACTGGATGTTATACTCAAACAACGAATCATGGAACACTACATCAAAAATTAATGAAGTACTGTATGGTGACTAACATAACATAATAAAAAAAATTCCTTTGCCGTTAAAAAGAAAATAAAGTGGGTGACAAATATAAAAAAAAAAGAAGAAGAAGAAGAATTGTGTTTCTTCTTCTAGTTTGAAAAAATAAAAGCAAAACAGAAAGGGGGATGATGTGATGAAAACAGTACCTTAAAAAGATGATCTGGTAGTAGACTTAAGTTGAGCATATTAGAGACTGCTGGCAGAGACAAGAGGTTGAAAGTTGATGTCATCAGCCAGGGGTGACTCTAGACACCTGCACCAGGGTGGTGGGAGGTACGAGATGGAAGTCCCTGTTCATGAGACCCATTCAGCATGAGGGTGGTTGGACAAGGGAATACAAGAGACATTGGGAGAACAGAAGGACAGAGGGCCCTGGCAAAAATGGTCATTGGTGGGGAAATCCTGAGGGATTTGATCAGGGTTTATGCAAGGAGGGGGGTTTCACTGTCCTTAGAAGTCAGGATTGGAGAGAGCCATAATTGATGATAAGAACATACTTCCTTTTGTCATGAAGGCCATAGAGCCAAAGGGGCCAAAAATGAATTGTATACCTGGAAGTGAGAATACCAAATACTCACTGGGGATTCTAGTTACTGACATAAGATGCTTCCTGCCAAAACCTCTTTTAGATGAGAGAGTTGCCTACATTCTGAAGTCCTCTCTGAATAATACAGTTTGACTGATCCTAGTGATTCAATAAAAATACTAATCATTTGCTTTTGCATACATGTGGATAATACCTTTCTCCAAAGGGATTTCACATCCATTCTCTTGTTTGGCCTTTTTGACAACTCTGTAAGGAGAGTAGAGCTGATAGTATCTTGATTTTTCTGGCAAGAGATATGGACAGAAAGATAAGTAATACACTTGTAGGTAATGGTAGAGCCAAGTCTGGGGCCCAGGTGTTTGACCTGCAGCCTCCACTAGGCTGCCCCACCATGTAGGCTCACCTAGCAGGAACTGCAGCCCTGTCTGTGTATGGGTATGTAGCAAGTAGCAGATTCTTAAAGTCATTCTGAGTTTCTACTCTGTTTGGTAGTCTGCACATCACCTTTCCAAACTTTTCCGAATTGGATATTGATGTTGGCCACTTGGCTTGAAGGGCTGTGTTTCATTTTTCCAATGTCTCAATTTTATTCATCGAGCTGGTATCTGGTCTCTCCTTATCCATATTTTATCTACATTAGCACCATCTCATGTGTCTGAGCTCTCATTTAATATGCACAGCAGGTGTGGTCTGCATGTAAATGCCTTTGAGGATGCCTTCCTTGAAGCTTCTTGTCCTCCCATTCTGTATATTTTTCTGGTCCTGTGGCGGCCTGTCTCTGATTCTCGTCAATATGCTTACAGAGATGTCCTATATATTTTGTGTAAATGTGACCTTTGCAATGTTTTTAAATTGGCCCCTTTTACATATATATATATATATATATATATATATATATATATAGTGTGTGTGTGTATCTATTATGTATATATTATATAGTGTATATATGTATGTATATGTTTATTTATTCACACTCTCCCGTTGTGAATTTTACATACAGGATTAGAGATCCTAGGTCAAGTTGGTTTGTTCAGTTTCCTGAGTGGGTTATTTACACAAAAAGGAACTTTTACTTAGAAGCACTGAATTTTGGACCTAGAAATGATAAGTCCTAACTGTCATTTTGTAGTTAAGAAGACAAGTTATGGGATTAGCTTAATGTCACCCAGCTCACTGTGATTCAGCTGGGGTTAGAGTCTAGCATTTTTTAAATCTCATTTTAATTTCTTCCCTATATTCCTTTGTTTCTTCCTTGTATATATCTTTGTTTTCAGGAAATACCATATTTTAGGAGAGAAATTAAAATTAGGGTTGAAAATCATCATACCATAGCATTTTATTGTGGACGTAGCTATGAATGCCCATGTTTGACCCCAAATTCTCCTGGGACCACAAGGTGTCCAGGGACATAGAAAACAGAGGTAGAGAATCAAGAGCCTCAGGGTAAAAGGGGAAAGAAAGTTTTCAATGTGGTGAGCAGAATACAGGGCTTGGGACTACCTCTAATCAAGGGCATCTCTTCCCTAAGCTGTGGTAAAGGAAAGACATACCATCACATTCTTCTCACACCTCTTTCCTCATTCTGTCCGCATGTTGGAGCCAGCCAGCAGTTGTGCAGACACATGTCTCTCTGCTTCACAAAGAGGGTATCATTGCCAAAAGGTCATCTGTTCCTACCATCCTGAAGCTTTTTGAGTCATCCCAGGCCAAGAAAAGATATTGGCAGTAGGTAGTTAGGTTTGCCTGATGGTGATAGTAGAACACTTGATTTATGTGGTTTTGTCAGACACCTAGTAAAAATCACTGAATAAAACCCACATTGGCTGAAACTATTAGTGTTTGAAACATCTGGCTGTTTGAATTAGAACCCTCAGTCTGGCAGTAGTGTTAATATCTGCAGAGCCCCAAACCAAGCCTTGTCCTCATACAGTTTTGATACAATAATAAAGCACATATACATAAACTTGTATAGAAATTTTGCAAGGGAATTCTTTCTAAATGAGCTTGCTTGTGGGGATTTTCTGCTCTAGAGAAAGGAAGTTGAGAGGGGAAACCTCTGGTGGGATTGGGCCAACATGGTGCTACTTACGTGCCTGGCTAGGGCCTGAAGCAGGTGGTGTGTTCACATGGCCAGTGTCATTCAGACCATTTAGACCTTTAGATCGCATGGCCTAGTTACCAGCTCATAACTACTTAGTGATTCATCAGTGAAGCTAAATGAGATGGGCTTGTGGTACACATAGACATAGCCAAAGCCTCCTATTTTCATGTTTTATGGACAGAGCAGGTCTGGACTTTGCTCTTGGCTTGTGGTTTTGGAACCTAACTAACCAAGCTAACTGAACACCTAAACTAACTGAGAGGAATTATATAAATGCAGTCTAGTTGTCTCTATGACCAGGTAACCATAAGACCGATACTTTCTCTTCTTAATAATATTTGTTGTTAATTCATTTGTTCATTCATTTTTAAACTTTGATTTTGAAATAATTTTAGATTTACAGAACTACATTTTCTCTCTCTCTCCTTCCTTCAAATACAAATACAAATATGTATTCAAATACAAATACAAATACAAATATGTATTTCTTAAAAATAAGGGCAATATATAACATAACATAACATATAACATGACCACAGTACATCACATAAATATTGTTTGTCATCAAACTGTTACCCATTAATTTTAGTATCCATTGATGATAGTTGATTTATTTCTGAATGACCAATTTATTGAATATCTATTATGTTTCAGGTATTGACTGGACACAGAGATGAATATAACTCATTTTATAACCTCAGTCTCTTAGTCAAAACAGACATGTTAACAAATATGTTACAGTCAGAGTGGCAAGTGCAATAAGAACAGCAAAAGGTAGTTCAGAAGAGGTCAGATGGGGGCGCCTGGGCGGCACAGCGGTTAAGCGTCTGCCTTCGGCTCAGGGAGTGATCCCGGCATTATGGGATCGAGCCCCACATCAGGCTCCTCCGCTATGAGCCTGCTTCTTCCTCTCCCATTCCCCCTGCTTGTGTTCCCTCTCTCACTGGCTGTCTCTATCTCTGTCGAATAAATAAATAAAATCTTTAAAAAAAAAAAAAGAAGAGGTCAGATGAACTCTAGGAACAGAGGTGAGGGAGGACCTTACAGAAGAGTTGTATACACACACACACACACACACTGACTCACTCACAGAAATATAATCTCCAGGAACCATTCTTTTTTTATTTTTTAAGATTTTATTTATTAGAGAGAGTGTGTGCACATGAGCTGAGCAGGGAACCAGACATGGGGCTCGATCCCAGGACCCTGAGTTCATGACCTAAGCCAAAGGCGGATGTTAACTGACTGAGCCACCCAGGTGCCCCTACAGTAACCATTCTTAACCTTCCATTTGGGATGCATTTTTTTTCTTTTTTTAATTATGTTCAGTTAGCCACTGTATAGTACATCATTACTTTTGATGATGAACACGATTCACTAGTTATGTATAATACCCAGTACTCATCAGAACATGTGCCCTCCTTAATAACCATCACCCTGTTACTCCCTCACCCCCCCTCCCTCCCTTCTGAGACCCTTAGTTCATTTTCTGGGGGTCCATAGTCTCTCATGGTTCATCTCCCACTCTGATGCATTTTTATGTTTTCTATTCTACTCTTTTCTACTCTGTTCTTTTAATAAATGCAGAACTAATATATCCAATATGCAGGATGAGGACATGGAATCTTCATTTCTGACAAGTTCTCTGTGACGTTCTGATGAGGCCTAGGGTTCTGGTCTAAGGAAAGGTAGAAGGTATTCTAAGACACTGGGAGTGACCCCAGGTGGCTCTGTTTCATGGATAAGTCAGTGGATCTCAAAGTTCACCAATGGAGAAATCCTGCTCTAGTTGATATCTTATATCTGTGTTATCAGAGGTTTCATTTGCTGACTTACAGCTACTGACACAGGGAACGGAACCAATACCAAAGCTCCTTGAAAGCTCAGATCCATCTGTGTTTGTGGGTGATGGCAGAAGCCAAAAAGAACTCTTCAGAAAAGATGTGAAAATTATCTCATCAGAGAGGGAGAAGATTGTGGTGTGAAGAGATTCATTCCATCCTGATACTGCTTTATCCATCTCTATCACACTATTGTAGATGCTTAGCTTCTGTGTTTAAGGGCACCTGGAACAGGGGAAAAAGAAGGTGCAATCATGGGGCACTGAAAAGGGATTTCTTGTGCCTATGTAAGATGCTTAAAAATGTGAACCTTTGATCAAGTGTCCACTTACCTCTGATAGGCAGATACTTTCTATAGTACATTTGACCCTGGATAATGTCTTTCAAGTTCCTGTAACCCAGATTATTATTTGTCTTAAGGGTATAGGATCCCAAGGGGCCGGGACTACAGAAAAGAGATTTTTGAAAAGTAGCAGAATTTCACCAAGCAAACAAGGAAGATGGGGTAGTCCAGAGAAAGTAACATGTGAAAAAGGCAAAAGGTAGGATGCCACATGGTGCTAGAGTCACAAGTTTTGGAAATTGTGACAGGAGATATTTCTGGGGATCGTGGAGGTGCTTTAAAGTCTCGTTAAGGGAACTTTAGACTTCACTTGATAGTGACAGTCTATCAGTTGAGGGTGTTAAGACTTGAGGCAGATGTAGTTATTCATTGATTCTAATGTGGAATAGAAGCTTCTGGATCTTCTTCAGAGAGGGAAGTACAGAGAAGGAAAGATCAGTTAAGTGGTTCAGTGGCCTCAAAAGGAGATGCCAAAGAACTGAAAGCTGGAGTGGCAGTGGGGGTGAAGGTTCTATCTTCTGAGTGTTCTCCTCCCATCCTAGTCACCAGACTGTAAGCTCCATGAAGGGAAGGACTTGATTTTTCTCTTTTCTCAATTTTCAGCACCTACACAATTGTCTGGCATATAGCAAGCAATCAATGAAAATGTAAGCAATATTGGTAGAATTTTATCTTATCATTCAAATAACCAACTAATTATATGGGAAAACATATTATCCAGAATAATCATTTGGCCTAAATCAAAGATTTTTAATCCTAGCTTCTCATTAAAAACACTCAAGAGTTTCCTTCAAGATAGATTAGCCCATTGCAACTAAAAAGCCTGTCTCTGAATGATGGAGGAATGATAAAGCAGTGAATTCCCTCAGTTTCTTTATTGATTTCCAAGTGACCTATACTGCCAACAGGCACAGTCTAAAACAAAACAAAACTCCAAGAAAAGCCAATTCCCCTAGCCAAAGAACTGATGAAAGGGTGGCCTAACAACAGAAAACCTTTCAGGCAATTTCACCTACTTCAACCAAACACCAACACCACAACTGCACCTCCCTACCCTCTCTCTGTGACCTCACCTGATCCAGCAAGAAGCTGATCCTCAATGCCTACCAGTGGAAGCATAGGAGCACTTAATCCCACCAACTGAGTGGTGACCCCAGGGAACAGAAAACTAATAGAAAAAATAATAAAAAATGAGGATAAGTTAAGGGACTTCTGTAACATTGTCAAGCATAATAACATTCACATTGTAGAAGTCACAGAGGAGAGAGAAGGAGGCAGAAAATTTATTTGAAGAAATAATAACTGAAAAGTTCCCTAATGTGGGAAAGGAAATGGATATCGAGGCTTAGGAAGCACAGAAAGCACCAAACAAGATGAACCTAGGGAGGCCCCCACAAAAACACATAGTAATTAAAGTAGCAAAAATTAAGGCTAAAGAATCTTAAAAGCAGCAAGAGAAAAGCAAATAGTTACATAGGAGAGAAACCCTATAAGGCTATCAGTGGGTTTTTCAGCAGAAACTTGCAGGCTGCAAGAAAGTAGTACGATATATTCAAAGGGCTGAGAGGAAAAAACTTGAAAAAGAATACTTTACCTGGAAGTGTTCATTTAGAATTAAAGGAGAAATAGAGTTTCTGAAACAAATAAACGTTAAAGGAACTCATCACCCTAAACCAGCCTTACAAGAAATGTTAAAGGGAATTATTTAAGTGGAAAGAAGAGGCCATAATTAGAAGTAAATTAGAAAAGGAAAAAATTTCACTGGCAAAAGCAAACATATAGTAAAGGGAGTAGAATAATCACTTATAAATTCAGTATGGAGGTTAAAACACAACGTTAGTAAAATCAGTTATATGTACAAATGGTAGCCAAGAGATATACAAAATAAAAAGATATAAAATATGACCTCATAGACATGAAATGTGGAGGGGGGAGTAAAAAAATAGTGTTTTTATAATGTGTTCAAGCTTCACTGGCTATCAACTTAATATAGACTGCTATTCACAAAGGATTTGATATATGAACCCCATGGTAACAAAAAAAAAAAAAAAAAACCAAGAATAACTCTAAAAAGCATTAAACCACAAGAGAAGAGAGCAAGAGAAGAAGAAAGGAACAAGGAAGAACTACTAAAGCAACCAGAAAACAATTAACCAAATTGTAATGAGTACATACCTATCAACAATTACTTTAAATGGAATAAATGCTACAATCAAGACATAGGGAGTCTGACTAGGTATTTATCCAAAGGATACAAGCATAGTGATTCAAAGGGGCACAAGCACCCTGATGTTTATAGCAGTAATGTTCACAATAGCCAAAATATGGAAAGAGCTGAGATGTCCATCCACCGATGAATGAATAAAGAAGAACATACTCTGTAGGATTTCCTTTTTCTTTTTTTTTAGAGACAGAAAGAGAGAGATGGGGGGAGGAAGGGCACAGGGAGAGAGAGAGAATCTAAAGATGTGGTGTATACACACACACACACACACACACACACACACACACTGGAATATTACTTGGCCATCAAAAAGAATGAAATCTTGCCATCTGCAATGATGTGGATGGAACCAGAGAGTTTTATGCTAAGTAAAATAAGTCAGTCAGAGAAAGACAAATACCATATGATTTCACTCAAATGTGGAATTTAAGAAACAGAACAGATGAACATATGGGAAGAGAAGGAAAAATAAGACAAAAACAGAGAGGCAAGTAAATCAAAAGAGACTCTTAGCTACAGGAAACAAACTGAGGGTTGTTGGAGGGGAGGTGGGTGAGGGGATGAGGTAATTGGGTGATGGGCATTAAGGAGGGCACTTGATATAATGAGCACTGGGTGTACCATGCAACTGATAAATCACTAAATTCTACCCCTGAAACTAATAATACAGTATATGTTAACTAAATTGGATTTAAATAAAAAAATTTAAAAAGACATAGGGAGTCTGAACGGATTAAAATAAGGAGATCCACTATGCAGTGCTTACAGGAGATTCATATACAATATACAGAAATCTGTTTCCTTCCTATACACTAATAATGAAGTTGCAGAAAGAAAGATAAATCAAGAAAATCTCATTTACAATTGCATCAAAACCAATAATATACGTACAATATACTTAACCAAGGAGGTGAAAGACCTGTACTCTGAAAACTATATAATACTGATGAAAGAAATTCAAGATGACACAAAGAAATGGAACGACATTCCATGCTCATGGGTTGGAAGAAAAATATTGTTTAAAATGTCCATGCTACCAATTCCAACACAAAGAATGAAATACTTCAGAATAAATTTAACCAAACAGGTGAAAGACCTGTACTCTGAAAATTATAAGACATTAATGAAATAAATCAAAGATGACCCAAATAAGTGGAAAATAAAGCATGCTCATATTGGAAGAATTAATATTGTTAAAATGTCCATACTACCCAGAGCAATCTACCAATTCAATGCCATCTATATCAAAATACCAATATTTTTCAAGGAAATAGAACAAATAAACCTAGAATCTGTGTGGAACCACAAAAGAACCCAAATAGCCAAGGCAATCTGGAGAAAAAAGAACAAAGCTGGAGGTATTGCAATCCCAGATTTCAAACTATATTACAAAGCTATAGTAATCAAAACAGTATGGTACTGGCACAAAAACAGATATATGGATCAATAGAACAAAATAGAAGATCCAGAATTAAACCCATATCTATACGGCCAAGTAATCTATATCAAAGGAGGCAAGACTAGACAATGGGCAAAGGCAGTCTTTTCAATAAATTATGTTGGAAAACCAGCTATCTGCAAAAGAATAAAATTGGACAATTATCTTACCCTATTGTTAGAAGGTGGAGGAGGATCAGTAATGTATCCTCCAGACTAAGAAGGTACTTTAATACTGAAAAACAAAGCAAGCCACTCCATACCATTTACAGTTTTATTCAGGGTAACTTACTGTTGGAGCAATTAGGTGGGCAGATGGAAAGACAATCCAGGAAACTATGCAGCTATTCTCCACCCCCCGCCATTCTCTGCCCATTCACTGCAGCTCCTCTCCCCCTATTCTCTGCACCTTAATCCCCGGCTTTTATGGAGTGAGGGGCATGATGGTAAGGTCACAGGGTAGTTATCTAAACTGGTGCCACCTGTGCACCCAAGGGGAGAACAAGATGGAGGGCAAAAGATGAAGTCAGTGTTGTCAGCATTTTGATAACTATATTAAAAAATAACTCAAAGTGGACTGAAGACCTAAATATAAGACCTGAAACCATAAAACTCCTGAAAGAAAACATAGGCAGTTATCTCTTGGATATCAATCTTAGCAATATTTTCCTGAATCTCTCTTCAGGCAGAGGAAGCAAAAGCAAAAATAAACATTTGGGAGTGAGGAAGGCTAAAAATCTTTTGCACAGTGAAGGAAACCATCAAAAAACCAAAAAGACAACCTACTGAATGGGAGAAGATATTTGCAAATCATGTATCTGATAAAGGGTTAATATCCAAAATACGTAAAGAAGTCATACAACTCAACACACACACAAAACCCCAAATAATCCAATTTTAAAATGGACAAAGGATCTGAATATTTTTTCTGAAGAAGAGGTACAAATGGCTAAGAGACACTCAACATTATTAATAATCAGGGAAAGCAAATCAAAATCACAATGAAATAACACCTCACACCAATCAAATGGCTTGTGTCAAAAAAAAAAAGACATAACAAGTGGTGAGGAGAGAGAGAAAGGACCTCTCGTGCACTGTTGGTGGGACTATAACTGGTGCAAGTACTTTGGAAAACAGTATGGAGTTTCCTAAAAAAATTAGAAATAGAATTACCATAAGATCCAGTTATCCCACTACTGGGTATTTACCCAAAGAATAGGAAAACACTAATTCAAAAAGATATATGCACCCCTATGCTTAGTGGAGCATAATTTACAGTAGCCAACATATGGAAGGAATGCAAGTGACCATTGGTAGATGAATGGATAAGGAAGAAGTGGTATATATATACGATGGAATATTACTCAGCCATAAAAAAGGATGAAATCCTGCCATTTGCAACAACATGGATGGATCTAGACAGTATAAATGAAAAAAGTCAGTGAATGATAAATATCATATGGTTTCCCTCATATGTGGACTTTAAGAAACAAAACAAATGAACAAAGAAGAGACAAACAAAAAAAAAAAACCAGACTCTTGAATATAGAGAACAAACTGGTAGTTACCAGAGGGGAGGTTGGGTTGGGTGGTGGGTGAAATAGGTGAAGGAAATAAAAAGTACACTTACTGTGATGAGTACTATGGAATGTGTAGAATTGTTGAATCATTATGTTGTACCTGCAACTAATATAACACTATATTATATACTTGGTAAAGCGGTTATAATAGTGCTGCATCATGAAAAAAAGAATGAAATCTTGCCATTTGTGACAATATGGATGGGCCTAGAGTATATTATGCTGAATGAAATGTAAGACAAAAAGACAAATATCATGTGATCTCATTTATATGTGGAATCTAAACAAACAACAACAACAAAAGAGAGAAAGTTTGTGTAGAGAGAAAACTAGTGTTTGCCGGAGGGGAGGGGTGTGGGAGGATAGGCAAAATAGGTAAAGGGGATTAAAAGATACAAAATTCCAGTTATAAAGAAGTCACAAGGATGAAAAGTCCAGCATATGGAATGTAGTCAATAATAGTGTAATAATTTTGTATGATGACAGATAGTAACTACACTTACTGTGGTATTGCATAATGTACATAACTGCCAAATCACAATGTTGAACACTTGAAACTAATGTCAACTGTACTTAAATTAAATAATGATAATTTAAGTTTTTTATTGTTTGCTAATATACTGAATTTATTTTTATTTTTTTTAATTTAATGTTTTTTTATCATATCATGTTAGTCACCATACAGTACATCCCTGGTTTCTGATGTAAAGTTCGATGATTCATTAGTTGTGTATAACACCCAGTGCACCATGCAATACGTGGCCTCCTTACTACCCATCACCAGGCTACCCCACTCCCCCACCCCCTCCCCACTGAAGCCCTCAGTTTGTTTCTCATAGTCCATAGTATCTCATGCTTCATTCCCCCTTCTGATTACCCCCCTTTCTTTATCCCTTTCTTCCCCTACTGATCTTCCTAGTTCTTATGTTCCATAGTTGAGAGAAATCATATGATAATTGTCTTTCTGTGCTTGACTTATTTCACTTAGCATTATCTCCTCTAGTGCCGTCCATGTTGCAGCAAATGTTGAGAACTCGTTTGTTCTGATAGCTGAGTAATATTCCATTGTATATATGGAACACAACTTCTTAATCCAGTCATCTGATGAAGGGCATCTCAGTTCTTTCCAANTTATGCCAGGTCAGTTTCAATGCCCTTACTGTATCTTAATAATCTAACCTAATTTTTTTAGAAGCTCTGTTTTTGTGGATTTATTACTTAGCAGTATTTCTCCAGAGACTACTTAGAGTCAATTTTGACATTTTTTTTATTCTAAAAAGATTAGAAGTTTGCTATTGAGCAAAAAGGAAAATATTGTAATGGGTTTCTTCATGTTTCAATGTCTACTATTGAAACATGAATTTATCATTAATAAATTTGTTTACATGTCCTTTTTGAGCTAATGTACTTTCATCTTTTATTTATGCTATCTCAACTTTGAGCTAATCATTTGAAATAAGAGCTAATTTTGAGGATTTTTAAGGAAAACAAATTGTATTTGCACAAACAAATGCACTTGTATAGCTTATTTAAATGTGTGACACTATGTAATGTAAATCACGGTATTCAAATTATTAAATATTTCTAATATTTCATGTAAAAATTACTAATCAAATGAAAATAAAAATATTTATAAATTGTGATAACTACTGACCCTGAAAAGGGGGACTATATAATATCTCAATATGTGGCTATAAATATTTACTAATGCTATAGTAATATCAAGAGACTTTGTACTGAATAAAAAATTGAGAATATCTGTTCTCTCTCTTTAAAAACCATTCATTTCAAAACCACATTTGTACTTGGAATTCTCAAGCTCCTTTTCAAAGGACTTAAGTCAATTTTGAATGAAAAGATATGCCTCAAGACTATAAGTTATTTTTTTCAAACTTAATTAGTTAAAATATAAACATTACAAGTTTTATTTCACTAATTTAAAATAGTACCAGATATTAATACTTGTGATAAGCAACAGAGAGCATTAATGGTAAAACATAAAACAAAATTCTAAGTCTCCATGGTTACTTTCAGAAAGATAGGATCCTTGCTCTGAATGTGTTTTTATTGTCTTCTTATTTATTACTCTTTCTACACTTGCCCTTTCAAAGTATATCTAAATCAGAAAGGGCACTTGATATAAAAGTTTAAAGGTTATAATAAATCAGTAACAAAAATGTGATGAATTAGGGATAAAAATTGTTTTCCTCTTTAATTTTTAAATAACGTATAGATAGTGGTTTTTCGTTGCCATTATAATTGAACTTTCTCAAGTCAACTCTAATATAAGTATTACTTAATACACAGTTGGATTAAATTCTTTTCAAGAGAACAATAAAGAAAATTGTAAATAAGCTTGGCTGTATATTTACTATCATCAATATAATTATGTTTCCTCCAGGGCCTGTGACTATGACCTCAATTTACTCTTAACTTAATTTGTCTTCTCATTTGGCTTTTACATTGGCTCTTTCCAATTTATTCTCTATAGCCCACACTATATTTCTACGTTTTCTTCTTGTAAAATCCAAATGTCCCTTTAAAGACTGTGTTAGTCTCTTGTCATTGCTGATTCCTAATTGGTATGCCTTTTTTTCCCTTCCAGATTAGATTTGGTATCCCTTCTGGATATTGTGGAAATCTGGAATGATTTAAGAGGTTCCTGAATGTATGAATCTATAATTTTTTTCAGAATAGAGAGAAATGGTACAATAATGGACTTTAAGCTGGCCTGATCTCTGCAACAAAATGCCCAAAAATTTACATTCACTTTACCCAGTTATAAGAATGTATTGAAGTCATTCGCACAAATTCTTGCATATGGTGAGAAGGTGGGCAAGGAACCAGCATCTCCAGAACAGTCAGGCAGGCATGATTCAGAAGGATATAATCTCCCTCTCTCCCCTACCCATCCCTCTCCCTCTCCCCTTGTTAAGAATGAAAAAAATATTAATTCCTGGTAGAATCATTATTCCCTGTTGGCAGTATCCTCAACAATTACCGTTCCTGGCAGCCTGCACCTGGGAAGACCTAGCTCCATCTGGGAGCATCTTCACTGTATCCTGCACTATGTAACTATTTTTGTAAGTTTTAGATCCCTCATCATTAAGGGGTATTTCTATCTCTCAAAGAACAAGCTTCTAGTCCTGTTGATCTGCTCTACTGTACTTCTGGTTTCTAATTCATTGATTTCTGCTCTAATCTTGGTCAACTGCTTCCTCGTGAGTGGATTAGGCCTGTCCCTCTGTTGCTGTTCCAGCTTCTTGAGGTGAGAATATAAAAACTGCATTTTAGATTTTTCTATTCTTTTGAGTGAGGCTTGGATGGCTATGTATTTCCACCTTTAGGACTGCCTTTGCCATATCCCATAGGTTTTGGACCATTGTGTTTTCATTCTCGTTGCTCTCTATAAATTGTTTAAATTGATTTTTGATTTCCTGGTTTATCTAATCATTCCTGAGCAGGATGGTTCTTAGCCTCCAAGTGTTTGAGTTTCCTCCAAATTTTTCCTTGTGGTTGAGTTCCATTTTCAAAGCGTTGTGGTCTGAGAATATGCAGGGAATAATTTCAGTCTTTTGGTATCAGTTGAGACCTGTTTTGTGTCCCAGAACATGGTCTATTCTTGAGAATGTTCCATGGGCGTTAGAATAGAATGAGTATTCTTTGGTTCTGGGGTGCAGTGTTCTATATATATCTATGAGGTCCAACTCGTCGAGTATGGCATTCAAAGCCCTTGTTTCTTTGTTGATTTTTTGCATGGATGTTCTCTCTATATCTGATAGTGGAGTGTTGAGGTCCTCTACTATTAACATATTTTTATCTATATGTCTCCTTATTCTGGTTAAGAGTTGGCTTGTGTATCTTGCTGCTCCCCTGTTGGGGGCATATATATATATATATAATTGTCATATCCACTTGTTGGATACATCCTTCAAGAATAATATAGTGCCCTTCTGTGTCTCTAACTATAGTCTTTAGTTTAAAATCCAATCTATCTGATATGAGAATTGCTACCCCAGCTTTCTTTTGAGGTCCATTTGCGTGAAGATGGTATTCCATCCCTTTACTTTCAGTCTGAATGTATCTTTAGGTTCAAAATGAGTCTCCTGGAGACAGCAAATGGATGGGTCATGTCTTTTTATCCAATATGCAACCCCGTGGTGTTTTATGGGAGCATTTAGGCCATTTACATAGAGACTGAATATTGAGAGATGTGATTTTAATGATGCCACGTTGCTAGTAAAGTCTTTGTTTCTATCAATTGTGACCTTCTGTTCTGTATCATTCTTGGGGCCTTTTTACCATTATAGAACCCCCCTTAATATCTCCTGTAGGGCTGGTTTCGTGGTTACAAAATTGGTCAATGTCTGGCGATTCTGGAAGGTCTTTATTTCTCCATCAATTCTGAATGACAGCCTTGCTGGATAAAGGATCCTTGGCTGCATGTTTATCTCTGAAAGAGCTTTAAAAATGCACTCCCAACCTTTTCTCTTATTCCAGGTCTGTGTAGACAGGTCTGACGTAATTCTGATACCTTTGCCTTGGTAAGTGAGAAATTTCTTTGCCCTGGCCACTTTCAATACTGTATCCTTGGATCTAGTATTTGCAAATTGCACTATGACGTGACGTGGTGTATGTTTGTCATGGTTGAGCTTGGGAGGGGTCCTCTCTGCCTCTGGGACACAAATGTTTGCTTCCTTTGCTAGATTAGGGAAGTTTTCAGCTACAATTTGTTCAAATATCTCTTATAGACCTCTGTTTTTCTCCACCCCCTCAGGGATGCCTGATTCTGTCATTGGAACGTTTCATTGAGTCAGTAATCTCCTGTAACCTACATTCCTGAGTGTGGATTTTTTTGAGTCCAGATTCTATTTTAGCTTTTTCTTCTACTAACCCATCCTCCAATTCGCTGATACGTTCTTCTGCCTCATTCACCCTGGCCATCTGAGCCTCTAGTTTTGACTGCATTTCGCTCATAGAATTTTTAATTTCTGCCAGATTCACTCTCATTTCCACCCTTAGAGATTCTATATTCTCATTAACTTTTTTCAAGTCTACACATCATCTTGACCATTGTTACTCTGAATTCCATTTCTGATAATTTGGTTATATCCATATCCATTAGTTCTTTGTCAGAGGCCACAGACTCATTGTCTTTTCTCTGCTGGGAGGGATTTCTCCTTCTCGTCATTCTGATGAGGAGAGGTTGCGGGGTTGTACAGAGCCCAAATTATTGCCCGGGACCCAGGCCGTGCACCCTTGTTTTATAGGGATCTTAGGGATGTGGGCTTCTTGATTTTTCCGCCTGCCTTCTGGGGGAGGGGCCTGCCCCGCCGATACTCAGGCAACCCCGTTTGGGTAGAGTCTCCGTGTCCCCTGCGAGGGGGGATGGGGAATGGGCACACTGTGAGCTGGTATTTCCAGGCTTTTGTTCTCTGGCGGCTTTCCCTGGCGGTCTGCTGTGCCTCTTCTGAGAGTCAGGGCAGTAGCGGTCGAATCCCAGCCTCTTTCTCAGAACAGAGGGGATCGCGGACCGTTCTCCACTTATGTTCTGGCCACTTTAACTCTGTTTCTGTTGGTGCTGCTCAACCCTGCAGCTACCCGGGATGTGCATCCCATACCCGGCGTCCCAGACCTCACTTCCAGGGCCGGCGCGTCTCTGTCCTTTGTGTTTCTAACACCACCAGCCACCAGCCGCCCCTGTGCTCCTGGAGCTCCTGATCTCAGTCCGGTTCCAGTGAGCACACCGGAGCTCCGTGAAAAGTCTGGTGGCACGCACTCCCGGCTCACGGTCTCAGTCTGCTGTCTCGAGGGTGCTGGTCCACGAGTCCACCTGCTCCCCCATGCAACTGGCTACCACTTCCCGGTGCTGGAACATGGCGGCTCCCTCCCCCTTCCATTTATCTTCCAATATCTGTGCACAGTTTCATGGCTCCCCACTTTGTCCCTCAATACTCAGCTCTGGAGATGTTCATTTGTAAAGATCCAGATGTATCTTCCTGTGTCTCAGGCCGATTCCGTGGATGTTCAGGCTGGTCTGGTACCTATCCAACTCTACTCAGGGGACCGGCTGAAAAAGGGGTCCCCTACTCCTCCGCCATCTTAACTCCCTCCTCAATATGCTGACTTTAAAATCGGGAAGTTGTCCTGGTAAGGTTGCAGATGGAATTGTTTGCCCATCTGCTGACTTTAAACCTGGACGTTATCCTGGATTATCCTGGGGGGCTGAATGTGATCACAAGGGTGGGGAGGGAGGCAGATGAGGGAGAACTGGAGAGGTGGAAGCCAATAATTTAAGTTTTTATCTTAAAAAACTAGAAAAAGAAGAACAAGTAGAAGAAATAATAACGACAAGCCAAAATTAAAGAAATCAAAAGAAGAAAACAGGAAAGTCAATGAAATAAAAAACTTCTTTAAAAAAATCAATAAAATTGATAAACCTCTAACAAGCCTGACAAAGATAAAAATAGAGAAGACACAAATCATCAATATCATGAATTAAAAAGAGGATACCACTATAGATTCTATAGCCACTAAAAAGATGATGAGGGAACACTATATAATCAAGTTTACACTCATAAATTTGACAGTTTAGAAGAAATTAATCAATTTCTCAAAAAGCATAAACTATCAAAACTCAACCATGATAAAATAAACAATACAAAGAGTTCTATAACCATCAAAACACTTCATTTTTAATATAAAAGCTCCCGAAAAAGAAATCTATAAGGCCCGTATAGCTTCACTGGAGAATTGTATCTAATGTTTAAAGAATAATTAACACCAATTTTATATGATCTTTTCCAGAAAATATAAGAGGAAGGAGTATTTCCCAACTCTTCTATAACACTAGCATTATTTTGATAACAAAACCAGGCAAAATAAGTAAACAGACCAGTATCAAGTATGAACTTAGACACAATAATCCTTAACAAAATAATAGCAAATTGAATTTTTTTAAAAAAAGGTATAGAAAGAAATTTTCACCATGACCAAGTGAGATTTTTTCCAGGTGTGCAAGGCCAATTCAACATTCAAGAATCAATCAATAGAATCTACAATATTAACTGGTTAAAGAAGAAAAATCAGTAGATATATTCATATGAGTCGGCACAGAAAAAGCACTGTACAAAGGCAAGCACTCATGTATGATAAAAACTCTCAAAAAATAGCAGGAACATTTCTCACATAAATAAAGAGCATCTACTAAAATCTTTTGCAAACATCCTACTTAATATTGAGGAACTGAAGGATTTTCTCTAAGGGTGGGAATGAGGCAAGTATATCTATTCTTACCACTCTTGCTTAACATAATACTGGAAACATGATCTATACAGGGAGAAATAGACAAACTGGACTTCATCGAAATTAAAAGCTTTCCTTTGAAAAACTCAGTTCAGAAGATCAACAGATAACGTACAAACAGGAAAAAATATACTTGCAAACCACGTATCCAAAAAAGGTATAATCACTAGAATATATTTTTAGAAACTCTCCAAATTCAACATTTAAAAAGTTAACAATCCAATTATAAATTGAGCAAAAGACTGAAAAGAATATGTAGATGTCACATAAACACATGGAAATATGTCTGACATCACTAGTAATCAGATAAATGCTAATTTTGACCACAGTGAGATATTACTACACACAAAATGGCTAACATAAAAAAATAATGACAATGGATTCTGGGAAGAATTCAGAGAAGCTGATTCCTTCATACATTGCTGGTGGGAATGTAAAATGACACAGCCACTCTGGAAAATGTTTTGGCAGTTTCTTGTAAAATTAAATGTGCAACTACCATATGACCCAGCAAATGCACTCTCAGGTGTTTTTTCCAGAGACATAAATTTATTTTCACTCACAAGTCTATATGCAAATGTTTATGGGTATTTTATGCATAATAGCCTAAAACATGAAAATCCAGATCTCCTTCAACAGGTGAATGGTTAAATAAACTATGGGTACATCCATACTGTGGTACACTACTCAGCAATGGAAAAGGAACAAAATATTGATAAGCACAACAATGTGGATGAATTTCAAGGGAATTAAACTGAATGGAAAAAGGTAATCCCAAATAGTCACATACTGCATGTTTTCATTTGTGAAACATTCTTGAAATGACAGCACTGTAAAAGTGGAGAACAATTTGTGGTTCCCAGGGGTTGAGGGTGGAGTAGAGGGGAGAGAAGTAGCTATGGCTATGAAAGAGTGGCAGGAGGGATCCTTATAGTGATGGAGCTATTCTGTATCTTGACTGTATCAATGTAAATATCCCGATTGTGATATCGTAGTATAGGTTTGCAAGATATTATCATCAGTGGAAGCAGTAAAGGGCATGAAATCTCTTTGTATTCTTTCTTAAAACTGCATGTGAATCTAGAGTTGTCTCAAAATTTTGATTAAAAAAAGCAGAGGAAGCTTTATTTTTTAAGACTTTATTTGAGGAAGATACAGAGCAGAGCAAGAAAGCATGAGTTGGGGGGCAGGGGCAGAGGGAGAGAGAGAAGCAGCCTCCCCACTGGAGCCCCAGCCACGAGGTTCAATCCCAGGACCCTGGTATCAATGACCTGAGTCGAAGGCAGATGCTTAACCGACTGAGCCACCCAGGAAGCTTTAAAAAATACTAATGCTTGGATCCCCCAATATATTTCCCCTCCTTTCCAGATTCTGATATAGATGACTTTGGGTAGGGACTCTTCAACTGTATTTTTTAAAGTTTCCTGTGAGATTTTAATGTGTGGTGAGGGTTGAGAACCTCTGGCCTGAATATGAATTGGTTCAGTCAACACAGTTGGGTCCAGCTGCAAGTTCATGTCCTTTTGTCCTCCAGCTATGTCACGTGACCCTGATAAGCTTTCCAAGTTCAAGGACTGTGTCCATGAATCACCAGTACAGCATCAAGCTCTATCAGGCATTTACTTTGCTCCTGAGGATGATGGAGGTGTTGCTGCTGCTGGCTGTGGGTGAGGTGGTAACAACAAAATCATTGATCTAATTGTATCTCTATAACCTGTTCAGGCAAATCGAAAGAATGAAATTATAAAATTTCCATGACTATTTTCATATTGGATCTTCAGGAAATCTGAACATGGGGAAAGGATAAACAGCCACACTGCCTTCTCCTCTTGCATAAATCATAACTACTGGCTTATGCATTCTGAACATAAGTTTGGTAACAGTTACGAGTTGAGCATATGTTGTTTTAGGAGATTATTTAAATCTTACTCTAAATCCAAAGGAATCTTGTCTGAATATAAAGAGGCTGACAAAGCACTCTGAGCAACCCGAGGTGGTGTCATGAATTCTAGCCTATTTTTTCCCCAATTGGATTGAACAATGTGCAGGTTTTCTGAATGTAAGCTTGGTCATATTCATTGTTCCAGGGCTCTGATGACAAGCTGTTTTACTGAAATGGGTGGCTATTACTTTTAATTCTTAGTAATTTGTTTCTAATTAGAATATTAGTTTCAGTATAAATCAACATTTATAGCTGTTAAGAATAGATAAATGTTGGTGGAGCAGTACTCACTGGGCCTGGGACTCACACAGCAAGCATTTTTTGACTGCCTGTCATGGGCCAGGGGCTCTGCTAGGCACAGGGTTACAAAGACAAAGAGCTAACAGGTTCCTGACAGGCCATGCAGTTGTAATAATTTGGGAACAAACATATATTTATAAAAACTAGTATCAAAATGGCTAACAGACACAATAAAAAATGTCCAACATCATTAGCCATCAGGGAAATTCAAATCAAAACCACATTGAGATACCACCTTACACCAGTTAGAATGGCAAATGGACAAGGCAAGAAACGACAAATGTTGGAGAGGATGTGGAGAAAGGGGAACCCTCTTACACTGCTGGTGGGAATGCAAATTGGTACAGCCACTTTGGAAAACAGTGTGGAGGTCCCTTAAAAAGTTAAAAATAGAGCTACCCTGGGGCGCCTGGGTGGCATAGCGGTTAAAGCGTCTGCCTTCAGCTCAGGGCGTGATCCCGGCGTTACGGGATCGAGCCCCACATCGGGCTCCTCCACTGTGAGCCTGCTTCTTCCTCTCCCACTCCCCCTGCTTGTGTTCCCTCTCTCGCTGCCTGTCTCTATCTCTGTTGAATAAAGAAATAAAATCTTAAAAAAAAAAATAGAGCTACCCTATAACCCAGCAATTGCACTACTGGGTATTTACCCCCAAAGATACAGACATAGTGAAGATAAGGGTCATATACTCCCCAATGTCCATAGCAGCATTGTCCACAATAGCCAAACTGTGGAAGGAGCCGAGATACCCATCAACAGATGAATGGATAAAGAAGATGTGGTCCATATATACAATGGAATATTACACAGACATCAGAAAGAATGATCACCCAACATTTGCATTAACATGGATGGGACTGGAGGAGATTATGCCAAGTGAAATAAGTCAAGCAGAGAAAGACAATTATCATATGGTTTCACTCATTTGTGGAACATAAGGAATAGCGGGAGATCGGTAGGGGAAGGGAGGGGAAAATGAAGTGGGGGTAAACAGAGGGGGAAATGAACCACAAGAGACTATGGACTCTGGAAAACAAACTGAGGGTTTTAGAGGGGAGTGGGGTGGGGGGATGGGCTAGCCTGGTGATGGGTATTAAGGAGGGCACGTATAGCATGGAGCACTGGGTTGTTATACACAAACAATGAATCATGGAACACTACATCAAAAACTAATGATGTACTGTATGGTGACTAACATATAATAATAAAAAGTAATATAAAAATGCCTTTTCTCCAAAATAAATAAATAAATAAATAAATAAATAAATAAATAAAAAGTAACTAATATCATCTCTGGTCATAATGCATTTTTCTTGCATGTTGGCTTGATTGGTTTTAACTTTTCCTTAAAAGTTATAGCATTATCGAGATGACGTCAGAGAGGGAGACAAACCATAAGAGACTCTTAATCGTAGGAAACAAACTGAGGGTTGCTGGAGGGGAGCGGAGTGGTGGGATGGAATAACTGGGTGATGGGCATTAAGGAGGGCATGTGATGTAATGAGCACTGGGTGTTATGTAAGCCTGATGAATCACTGAACTCTACCTCTGAAACTAATAATACACTATATATTAATTAATTGAATTTACATTAAAGAAGTTATAGCACAATCATTCTTTTCATTTAACCCCCAAAAATGTACCCCACGCTAACTTTGTCTTCACAACCCCTACCAGGGCTTGCCATTCTTGAATCAGACATCTTCCCCTTCCCAACCCCTCCCTCTCAACTCCAGGCATGATTTCCATCTGTTCACCTCCATCCTACCATGAGCAGTGAAAGAAGTCCCTCACAGCCTATCCACAGCTTATTTTGTCAAGTAAATTTATTCTATCCTGTTCCCTCTTGTCTGTTTTTGCTTTATCACTTTTTGCCCCTTCTCTCTTATAACTTCACCCTTTCTCGACTTTCTGCAAGAAAACATACTCAATTCTCTCCTTTTCTAAATGGAATTTTAGGGCCTCTTTAATGCTCCCTTTAGCTGTTGACCCATTTCTCTTCTCTCCTTATCAACCAAACATCTTGAAAGAGTTGTCTTAAACTTACCGTCTTTCCTAATACCCAATTCACTTCTCAATTCACTACACAAATTGGCTTCTTCCTGACTCTGCTGCAACTGACTTCTGTCCACACTGAAGCTTCTGCCTATGGTGGACTTTCCCCAAGAGCCTCCACTTCGAAGCTTTCTCTCAACCTGGTGGCTTGGTTGGGTGCCTCTTGTCTGACCTACCTGGGCACACTGCTGTCAGGGAGCTTACTATTCTTTTTTTTTTTTAAAGATTTTATTTATTTATTTGACAGAGATAGAGACAGCCAGCGAAAGAGGGAACACAAGCAGGGGGAGTGGGAGAGGAAGAAGCAGGCTCATAGCAGAGGAGCCTGATGTGGGGCTCGATCCCATAACGCCGGGATCACGCCCCGAGCCAAAGGCAGACGCTTAACCACTGTGCCACCCAGGCGCCCCGAGAGCTTACTATTCTTAGTCCGTTCCTGGAACTCTAAGACTCTTGAAGGCATCTTTATATGTCTCGGCCCTCGTCTAGCAGCTAATAAGGTAGACACTCAGGAAATGTTTGTTTAATGAATGAATTAATAAATGAATGAGTGTAAAATCCCAAATCTGTATCTATAGCTAAGTTATTTTCCGTGTGTTCCTGAAACATAGAGCCAACCAGGTACCAAATGTCTGAATGTTTTATCAGACTTTCCAACTCAATGTATCCAATACTAAATTTATCTTCTCCTGAAAATTCACTTAAATTCTGGATCTTTGTGAATAACAGCATCATCAATTTCATTAGATAGGGAAAAAAAATCAGTCTTCATAGACTTCTTTTCCCCCAACCACTTACTTGAATCAGGTACTAAGACACACCAATTTATCCTTCTATATATATTTCAAAATCATACCCTCTTCTATTCTCAGTGCTATTGCTTCAGCTTAAAAATATATCATCTCACACCTCAACAATTTTAATAACCTCCTAACAGGTCGCTCAGCAGCCATTATCTTCCCTTCCAATTCATTTTCTGCACTTCTTCAGCAATGCTCATTTTAGAACTCAAATCTGATTCATTTATTCAATAAATATTTACTGAGTACCTACTAAATTCCAGATGCTATTTGAGGTACTAAGGATATAGTATAAAAAAACAAACTCTTTACCTTCATGGAGTTAACACCCTACTGAGATATTATTATATTGCTTCTCTCATTATGACCTTTCACCATTTCCCAATAGTCTTTGTGGTAAAATAAAGGAATCTTAAAAGGATACACAGGGTCCCTTCGCCATCCAGCTTGGTAGCTTTCAACCTGTTGTGTGCATTTGAATTTCCTGAATTCTTGTTAAAAATTGTCTTTGTGGGCATTAGGAAATTATGATTCTGTACGTCTGGGGTGGAGTCCACAAAGCTGCATTTTAAAAAAAATGTTATTTTAATTCCAGCATAATTAACATAGTGTTATATTAATTTCAGATATGCAATATAGTGATTCAGCAATTCTATACATTACTCAACAGTCATCATAAGTGTACTCTTTATATTTTTATTTTTTTAATGATTTTTTTATTATATTATGTTAATCACCATACAGTACATCCCCGGATTCC